>NW_009798279.1:39690-67106 GCF_000520075.1 Aphanomyces astaci
ATATATATATATATATATATATGTCGTACCTCTGGGGCACGGTACGCGCGGGACTGGATGTAGTACGTGAGCTCGTCCGATACAAACGACGCCGACCCAAAGTCGATGAGTTTCACTTGGCATGTTTCGAAGTTTTGCATGAGAATGTTCTCGGGTTTCAAGTCGCAGTGGACCATGCCCAGCGCATGCAGAAACTGCAGAGCTTCCAAACACTCGACCGCGATCTTGCGCAGCCGCGGTAGGGTAAAGTACCTCTGCCGCCACTCCGGTCTTGATACTTCATACAAGTTGGCTTTGAGCAGCTACACAACACCGTCAAACTTTGTGACATTTAGAGAAATATCTTCAATATCACAAGAAATATCTTCAAAATCACGTAACCTGGACTATTTTCACTTGGCGGATAGTAATATTTTGTATATATACAGTATGTCGACGCCGTTAGAGTATCGTTCTATTCACTCGACGTCTCGCATGAAAATTTACTAATGTTGTGTAGATGTATATATTTATATATCTATGTAAGTATACAAATATAGTATATTTATTTATATAAATATACACAATATAATAGTAAATTCACATAGTATATTCTTTCACTTGGCATATCTACCGGTATATATATATATATATATATATATCAAAACTAGTGTACAACTACAAATCATACCAATATATTCTCTCTCCTTGTGGCTCATCCATACGATCACCATATATATAAAATTATATATATATATATATATATATACCTCTGTGACGAGAATCAAGTGTTCTTTAAAGTAAAACGAGTCCAGGAGCTTCAAAATATGGTGGTCGTCCAGGTCTCCAGCGGCGGCTTTGAGGTAGGTTAAGATGCGGATTTCATCGATTCCTTGGTCAAAGTACTCTTTGGAGTTGCGGATGATCTTGAGGCACACGGGCGACTGCGTCCGGGTGTCGGTGGCCTTGTAGGTCCTGCTGAACACGGCTTCTCCCACCAACGACTCGACCTATCATCATCGTGAATCATCCCAATGAAAATTATATTCAATAATATATATATATATATATATAGACTCTCCACGTTTGGCAAAATATTCACTGTTCGAATACCAATGAACGGTATACGTACGACATACGTGGCACCAACCAACGTGCCTGCCTCGGGGAGGAACTCGTGACTCGGCTCAAAGCCCGTGCGGTGCCGCTCGCGGACGATGCGGAGCCGCATGACGTCGTACTCGACGTCGCCGTCACCGTCGTCGTCACCGTGACGATGCATGTCTTCCATGTCAAACACTTTGTCGTCGGTGTCGTCGTCGAGCTCAGAAAACAGCGCTTCGTTGTACAAGTCGTCGTCCTTGGTTTCGTCGGGCTGCGAAAACGCAAACTCGTTTGGGCGGCGGGGCCACACCGCCGAGACGGGGTCGCCGTCCTGGGAAGATGCGCCGGGAGACAGGCTCAACATGCCCATGGAGTAGCTCGGGGACGTGGACAGCTCGTGTGCTGGAACGAGCATCGACGAGCCTCTTGGAATGACCATGTTCATGCTCTTGCCTCGCTGCAGAGATTCCACGGCCTGCAACTCGGCTTCGTACTCGGATCCAAATAGCTCTGACGTCATGTCCACCGACTCGGTCAAGTCTTCGTCGTCGCTGGACAGTTGAGCGTCCGAGTTTGATCGGTGGCTGCTGCTACTGATGGATCGACGATGCACAATGCTGGCATCTTGGGATGACGATACGGGTGGTGTGATGGGGTAGATGAGGAATTCATGTTCCTGCAGATCGTGCAGCAGCTGGGGATCCGACGAGAGCGCTTCTAGCGCACCGGGTAGCTGGGAGACTTTCTGCAGGACGCGTTCCAGCAGCGACGCCAACGAGTTCGGATCATTTGCTTCCTCCTCCTCGAGTTCAGCACTTGGCATGTCACTGGTCGAGTCGGGCGGGCGATCTGCTGGTTCATTCTCTTCCGCCGTCTTTACTATCCGCATGCGGTCGCCAAATGAACGAAAGTAACCGACAAAAATCGTCAAGGCAAGTATAATTTAATACAGGTTATCCACTTGCACGGGGTATAAAGTGTCACAGGTGCAACACGTTTCTCCATTACGCGACAGCAGGATACTTGCAAATGGGGCATTCCGCCTTGTCCTTGAGCCATGGGTCGATGCATCCGGGGTGGAACCTGTGGAAGCACGGCACCATGCGCGCCTTCGTCCCAACTACTAGCTCTTCCAGGCAGATCGAGCACTTCGAGTCCTCCACGACACCGCCCTTGCTTGCATTGAGCATGGATTCACTACCCACATACAGTATCGGTGAATATGGATGGTGCAGCGAGTTGACCGATGTTACCTCATGGTCACCACCGGCAACCTGTTGATCTCAAAGTCGGTGGCCCCATGTGACTTCTTCACGTTGTTCTCGTCAAGGAGGAGCAATCGCTCGTAGTCTTTCATGTTGCATGTGAGAAACGAACGAAATGCGATATGTCAGAACAGTACCGTTTGAATCGAAGTCGCGGTCGGTCAGGAGCAGGTTGATTTCGGACGGCGACAGCAACAGACGTTGGCGCTCCCCAGGCGTGCTGATACGATCCAACGACCCTTCACCACCTCTCCATTCTGCCGCTGCCTGGTACGATAAGCGGTATAGAAAGGGTATACCTACGCGTGGATGCACATTAGTTGCTCGAAGTAGGCGGAACTTTAACGTACACATAAGCGCCATGACGAGGGCACCAGTTGGAGACACATAAGCCAAGAATGCCTGGACAGCAAGAAATGCACACGCATGCATGCACACACAGAGAAGCAGCGTCCTGGACGGAAGCGGCTGTGCTGGCAGCGGTGGCGGCGCATTCACAGCTGGCATGCCACCTCCAAGTTGCATGTTTGTTGCGTGCTGAAATGCAAAGTTCGAAACATCGAGGAATTCCATGCCATCATCATAATTTCGAGTATTTTTCGAAGACGAGAATTTGCATAGAAACGTCAAATCATTTTATATTACTCCAAAGTATTGCATTGATTGGTCAAAATAAACACTTTTTATTCGAGGTAGCAGCCAATGGGATTTCAAGACGGAGATCAGATTCTCCCAAAGGGTTCCTTCCATCCAGATTAAAGAAGTGACGGAACGTGAGCTGGCTGGCATGCATCACTCCAAGTGCATGCATAGTATGCGCAACTGGCACACGGCGTCGAGATGAGCAACTGATTGAGCGTCCTCTTTCAAGTCTCTGCAAGTTGTTCTTTCACACGAACGGATTGGATGCCTACGTAAGTGTTCACGTTGATTCGTCGTCGCGGGATTGTTGAACTGACGACATGGCATAACTCCTTGTCAAGCAGCAATCTGCATACAATACTGTAACGTTAACTGATTGTTCACAAAAGGCTCGTTATACAAGCGTCCATACTAGTAGGCAAGCCGTGATTTGGATCGAGTTCTGCACGACCGCCATGACGAAGGGATGAGACACTGATGGGACGGATACATACATGCTGGCGTCATTGTTAAGTCGGGGGGAAATAAAATACTGGACGCGTGAGAATGGACAGGCCGCGCAATAGTGTATGAGCCAAAAGCGCCGAGGTTTTTGCGGTATGGAGGTTTTTTAATTATAGCCAATCAAACAACGACATTTCCCTCGCTGGCGACAAAGGCCATACAAAAGTACAGTATAAAATTCGTCCAGGGAAAGGCCGAGATACATTTATTTTAATTTTATCTGCCGACATTCCTCGCCGCCAGCCGACTGGCACTCAACCATCATGAACCCTTCCGACGTGCATGTGCTGGTCGTAGAAGACGACGAGTTCACACGCGTGGCAACGATCGACATCCTTCGAAGCATCGGGTACGTTATCACGGCCGTGGATAACGGGGGCGACGCCCTCACGAAGCTCACACAAGAACCGAACCGATACGACTTGGTTCTGTGCGACGTAATGCTGCCTGTCCTCACGGGCATTCAGTTGCTCGAGTGTGTGCAAAAGGAGGTGTCGTTGTCCCATATTCCGATCGTGATGGCGTCGTCCAACGAAGAGATGGACGTAGTCACGTCGTGCTTGTCGAAAGGCGCCAAGGACTACCTGATCAAACCGATCCAGTACAACACCGCCAAGACTCTGGTTCGACACGTGTGGCTGTCACGCAAGAGCAACAACGCGGACGGTGTCAGCACCAACACAAACAGCGCTTCCACACACATTTGGCGTGACTTGGAGGTGCTTCGAACCATCGGCAAGGGCACGCATGGGACGGTGGTGTTGGCGCGCCGGCGGGGGGACGGCGCCGTGGTTGCGGTGAAGCGCGTGCGCCTCGCTGCGACGAGCGAGAACGGGCGGAAGCAAGCGGACAACGAAGTGATCCTGCTCAAGTCGCTGTACCACGTCAACATTGTGCGGTTCTACGACAGCTTCATCGTCGACAACGACGAGCTCAACATCGTGATGGAGTTCAGCGACGGAGGTAACCTGCGGCAAGTGGTCAAGCTCCGCGCGCGCAAGGACGGCGCGTACTTTCCCGAGCCGCTCATCATGTCTTGGTTTGCGCAGCTCGTGCTCGCCGTGTCGTACATCCACGGCAAGAACGTGCTCCATCGCGACTTGAAGGCGCAGAATGTGTTTTTAACCAAAAAGTACGTGGTCAAGCTGGGCGACTTTGGCATTTCCAAGGCACTGAGCGGCGACGACCTGGCCATGACGTCTGTTGGCACGCCCGAGAGCATGTCCCCCGAGATCTGCCGCGGCGAGCGGTACGGCAAGAAGTCGGACATTTGGTCGCTTGGGTGTGTGCTGTACGAGATGACCATGCTCAAGCGGCCGTTCGAGGCGCAGAGCCTCCCCGAGATGTTCACAAAGATCTGCCACGGCGAGTACGAGCCCGTCCCCGCGCACGCCGCCTTCTCCAAGGAACTGCGGCTCCTCGTACAGCTCATGCTGCAGCAAGACCCGAGCAAGCGGCCGTCCATCGAAGACATTTGCCGGTTTCCGTTTGTCCAGGCACCGATACAAGTGTTTCTATCTGACCACGCCGCCGAGTTTGAGCTGGCATTGCAGACCGAGGCCAAGATGAACCAGGCACCAGCAGTGCCCGAGGATAACCACCACACAAAGCAGCATGTGACGCCAATTCCGCCGCCGCCGCCATCATCGTCCGCTTACGACATGGAAGCGTCGCGTGCCCACTTGGAGGACAGCCTGCGGGACATGGCCATCTCATCGCAAGTGGTCGGGCTCGGCCTCCACAAACCCACTCCGTTCGACCTGCTCGCGCGATCCTTCGACTCGCATCCATCTCCTCCGACCGAAGCCGACACGTTGTCATTAAGCGACCGGCTGCGGTGCTTGGTGACTCCCCGCGAAGTCAAAACCTCGTTTTACTCGTCCATGGCCATGGTAGTCACGGGGCAGGACCTTGTGGACGCGTTCCGGACCAACTATGCCATGCAACACCACCCCCACGACCGCCTCCACGACGAAGAAACATTGCTGGACAACGCTTACCACGCCATCCATGACCTTCTCCAGTCGCGGGCACTGCATTTGGTCTATGGCAACAGTCCCCTCGGCAGCGTAGACAATCTGTTTCGCTTCCAAATCGACTCGAAAGATCACGCGCCCCTCAACACGCGGTACCTGACGCCACCAAACAGCAAGCAAACTGGTGTAGGGACCAGTAGTAAGGACCAGCCGCTCGAGCTTTGCCTACAAGTTCGTGCGATGGCGGCTACGTTGCACAGCAACACCAAGCTGTTCCCAGCGGGTATCCATTTGCACTGGAGCCTCACGAAACCCGCCGTGGACGCCAGCTGCCGCCAGTACCGCGAGTTCCTCCAAGCTGTCAGCGCCTTCCACAACGTGGGCATCTCCAAGTTGACGTCGAAAGATCGACAAGTGTTCTTTATCAACGTGTACAATACCATGGTCATCCACGGGCTCATCGAGGTCGGGCTGCCGCAAACATCGGACCAGTACAAGGCGTTCGAGCGCGACGTGGTGTACCGTCTCGGTACTACCTACTTCCCGTTACTACCTCGACTAACTAGTAAGACATTGTAGACGGGATGGACTTTAGCTTAAGCGATATCCGCCACGGCATTTTGCGCTGCAACCGCAAGCCGCCGTCGGCGTTCTGGGGCCGCCAGTTTGAAGCCCAAGACCCGCGACTAGCCTACTGCTTTCACACACGGGACCCGCGCAGCCTGCTGATGCTGCTGGAACAGACGCCGCCATTCACCAAGCCCGAGGATGCGCCGATCCTCCAGCCGCGGCAGACGGACACCGACTTGGAAAAGTATATGCGGGTGTTTTGCATGAAGCAAGTGGTGGTCGAGGTTGCGACCAAGACGCTGCGGCTGCCCAAGGTCCTCCGCGTGTACTTAGACGACTTTGGCGCGTCCGAGTCGGAACTCGTTGGGTGGCTCGCGCAGTACATGGACCAGTGTCCGCGCGACCTCTTGCAGTATCGGATACGGTATCTGTATGGGATTGCCGTGTAAAAGGTCGAATCGATTGATTGATGGAACAAGAATGCAAGAAACGGTTATCGGGATATGTCTAAGAAGGGATGGATGGGGGGTGGCACACACTGACGAGGCGAGCGGCGGCGGTAGCTGAGATATGTTGGACCTAGAGGATGGAGCAGAACCCGCCCTTCTTTTCGACCTTCTTCTTCGTGCCGTTCGATTTGGGCGCCGGTCGCTTGGCCGCGTCCTGTTTTCGGATTTCGCGCACGACTTCGAAGAAACATTCTTCGTTGCGGATGCGCTCCTTGGCACTGGTTTCCATGAACGGACAGCCCCATTCCGCGGCCAGGGCCTTCCCCGCCGCCAAGCTCACTTGCCGGTTGCGGTCCAAGTCGCACTTGTTGCCGACCAACACCAACGGCACGCGGTTGATGTCCTTGGCGCGAAGGATCTTGTCTTTGACGGTTTTGATTTCGTCAAACGTGGTTTGACTCGTGACGCTGTACACCAAGAGGAAACCCTTGCCTTCGCGCATCCACTCGTCCTGCATCGTCGTGTACTCTTCTTGACCGGCGGTGTCCAGAATATCCAACAACGCCTGTCGCTGGTCGATCTCGACTTGCTTGCGGTAGCTGTCCTCTAATGGCAATCACGTGAAGCTCGTATCATTTGGTCGTGCGTGCACATGTGTGGTGACATACCGATCGTCGGATCGTAGTCTTCCAGGAAGTTGTCTGTGACCAAGCGGATCACCAGCGCGGACTTGCCGACACCGCCGCTGCCCAGCACAACAAGCTTGTACTCCCGCGACTCCATCTCGTGTCGAGTGTTGTGTTGCGAAAATGAATGACGAGCCAGTTCAAGTTTCTTTTCTGGTCTTTGCAGAAGTCAGTCTCTCGCAATTGATATTAAATGTCCAAGGTTTCTGCATCCGATACAAACTGCAAGTGTATGTTCGTCGACTGTAGCACGATCCAATAAATAATAATATCTTGATGTTTGTAGTGTCGATTTGAATTCCACATATTATTATGAATGGATCATACAACTGGGGACGCCGTGAGCAACAAACCGATGGCGGAACCAGGTGTCCCGCTCGATGATGTGGATGCACGCACGCCTTCATGCGCAAGTGACGGTAGGTCGTGCGCATGGTGATGGATTGGTTTCCCTACTAGCGCCATGGACGCAGCAAAGGCTAAGCTACATACAAGCTGCAATGGACGCAGCGAAAAGGCTGAAGCTACGCATACATGCACATGCAACTACCGGTGGTGACGTTAAGCACGAAACACGAAGATGTTTGAGAGTTGAATTCCACGAGTCAGCCTTGGACAAGTAGGGTTTAGTTCTCTCGCCCCCACGCCAGCATACCTTCCATGCTTTTGACCAAAAAATCATAGGTCCCGTGACCTCGGTGTCCACGTGATGTTGCCATCCCGCGACGCTAGTACATTTTAAGACACAACTTCCGGAGAGCGACAATGACGACTGGTCGATGGGGATCGCTTTGGCACAGCGTGGCGGGCGCGCAACCATCACTTCGGTCGCGTCCCCCCACACACGCGCCGGTTCCTACTCACGTGCAAGCAGCTTGGTTTGTTTGGCTATGAAGGAGACCCGACACGACACGGTGGTTTATAATCTAATATCTGCGTTAAATCAATAAAACCAACTTTGCAAACTGTTAACACTGGATTTAGCACTTGCGTTTTATAGGTAGCAATAAAACGTTTCCGGATATTCTACCGGAATCTCCAGTTTGTGTGAGGTGCGTGATGTCGTCCAGCGAGGAAGAGGTGGCGCTGCCCACGAGCAAGCCCGCAGAGAAGAACAACGCCGGGCTGTTTAGTGATGATGACGAAGAGATCTCGGATGTGGAGACGAAGCCACCTGCCAAAGAGGACTCCAAGACCCCTACAGCTGACGATGCCGGATCTGACAACGGCGAGGAAATGACCGAATTGTTTGGGTCTGACTACGAGTCTGAAGAGGAATTCAAAGCTTCGTACGGTGTCTCCCACTTTCCATCACACTTGTTCATGATGGATGGTGTAGGGGAATCAAGGAGGACCCTGTCCGCGACGCCGACCGCGACAGCCCCATTCCCACGACTACTGCAACAAAGCCGTATGGCAGCAGCAGCGCGCGGGAAGTCGACGATGCCCACCACGATGAACTACGCATCCCGAAAGGCCCCAAGGCCCCGAAGAAGACGAATCTCTTCTTCACCCGTCCCCCGAACGTCCTTCGATTTGTTCCGGACGCGTTCACGACCGAAAGCATCAAGAAAGAGAAGGAAGAGACCGGCGACGAAGGCATTTACCGCAATTTCGTTCGCTGGCGGTACAAGTTGGACGCTGGCGGTCGCATCATGGTCCGTCCTCTTCCACGTTCATGCATCCTGTGAACTCTCTCCATTAGGTGGACCCGAAAACGGGACTGCCCATGCGCGAAACCAACGCGCGCATCGTCAAGTGGGAAGACGGGAGCTACACCATGTGCGTAGGCGACGAAGTGCTCACGCTGACCCAGCAAAAAGTCGCGAATTCGTTTGTGTTTGTTAACGAAGTACGTTCATATTCCATCATAAACACATCCAAGTAACTCTCCATGTAGCAATCGACCGATGAAACGGTACTCGAGTGTCATGGCCGCGTCAAGTCCAAGATGACGATCCGCCCCATCTCGACGGCATCGACATCCCACCAAAGCCTCAAAATGTCCATGCGAGCGCGGCACAACAAGGCCGTGGTGCGCATTCAAGAGTACGTGTCCGAGATCGACGGCACGCTCGACAAGGAGCAGCGCGCGGCGGTCAAGCAGGAGCAAATGAAGCTCGAAAACCGCAAGAAACAGCGCCAGGGGTACGAGTACGACCGCGACCGGTCCAGCCGACTCGACTCGACCTTTCTCGAAGAGGTAGTTCGATATCAGGACACGATTCGATGTCTGATGAAGTCCTATTTGCAGGGTTATGACGGCATGGACGACGACGACGACAACCTCTCGGCCATCAAGCAACAGTACAAGGCCAAGAGCAAGGCGACGTCGGGGGGCCGCCGCGCGCCGACCGCCGCGCCCGGTGGACTGGATGAATACCGGCAGCAAAAGCAGGCGCAGCGCCATCGCGCCGTTGAAGTGGACGACGACAGCGACGACGACGACGACAGCGAAGACGAGATGATCACGCACACGTCGTCGTCGTCGAAACGGCGCCGGACCGTCGACGAAGACTCGGACTAACCATGTATTATTAATATACTACACTACTGCTACCGTTATGAATGCATGTACCATGGTATTATTGTATGGTGACTGTTACTACACCTTTTTGCAGTTAAGTTGGACGAATGCCCGATATATTTGGCCGTGTGCCCGATATATTTGGTCGTGTGCCCGATATAATTACCCAATAGCGTCGATTCGTGATTCGATTTACGGTGAGATTGGATTGATGGATCATGTGGAACTATTTGTATAACGTTACCGACTCCACAATGCGCTCCGAGCTTTTTTCTTTGAGGTGTACTAGTAGTATATCTAGTAGTACTATGGTTTGTGCTTGAGAAACACGACGCTGTCCAGGGCGCCGCTAAGCGCGTACCGGAGGTTCGCCAGGTCGCGGTCCGTCCATTGGCTGTCCCACCCGTCGCCCCATTTGGCCTTGAGGCGCGCGCCCCGCAAGTGTCTGAACAGCCCCAGCGCCGCCTACATCCCATCGTCAATCCCTTCAAACGATATACTATTCATAGTGTCAAGTTGATTCGAAATCATTGAACCAAATCGGCAGACAATCGATTGACCAATCCAAAGCCAGAACACGAATCATGTAGCCAATCAAAGTAGTGTGTGACTTTTAAATAGTGTGCATGGCTTCGTAAAAAATGATACAAATTCAGTCTCCAAACCTCGCTCGATGGGTTCGGTGGAATCCACACAACACTCTAAATGTTGGTTCAAAGCACTATATATATACATATATATACATATATATATATATATTGTGGATTCGATACGAATTTCCATACCCCGTCGAATCTCACCGCCGAATCGAATCACGAATCGACGCTATTGGCTAATCCATTTTTGAGTGGATTGGCAGAAAAGACAAGTATATTCAACCAATCAGAACTCACGCGTGATTCAATATTGATTACACAAACCACGCGAATTTTGCAAGTTTAAAGCGCAATTCACAATATATATATATATAAATATATACGACAAACACCACACAGTAACCGATATATATATATATCTACCTGAGGCACAACCACTTGGAGTGTGTTGGGCGGGAGCGCGTCGTGGAGGACATTGAGATTGTCGTTCAACGCTTGAACCTGATTGGTCTGGCGCTGTTTCCACTGGTGCGGCGTCGCCACGTACACGGCGGGGTCTGTTCTGGTCGCATCGACTTCGACCCACAGCACATCTTGGGCGGCGCCGTGCGTCCGGATCTGATCGGCCGCGGCAGCCAACGAGGTCACCGTCGGCGCCACAAAGCACTTGGTTTCCGACGTGGTGGAGTGGATATGAAGATGGGTGCTGGCCAATTGGTCGGCCCACTCGCCGCTGGCAAACAAGTTCCACGGAGGATGTGTCGCATGAGCGTCATCGTTGGACGATTCTGCGACACTGTACACGCCCAGTCGACGCGCCGCACACTTGTCCAGTAACGACATGTACGCGACAGATTCCGGCGGCGATGGCGGCAGCCCAAAGGTCGGTCCGTGGCGTACTTTGAGCTGAAACAAACGGAGAGCTGCGACAGCGTCTTGCACCGAATCGTGGCCCGCCATGTCGGCCGATTGAATCGACTGGTGGAGAAACGTCGCCGCGAGCATCTTCAACGACGGCTTGAACGGAAACCCGCGGGGATGCGGGTACAGAAGCGCCGTGTCGGCGAGATGCGGATGGACGAGGCGCAGTGCGCGCAGGTCCGAGTCGACCGAGTGGCCCACGAGCACCGTGTTGGCATGCAGAAACGACGTCAGCAGCGTCTGCTGTACGTCGCGCAGTGTCACATCCACCGCGTCCAGCGTCTCAGCCGTGATCCCGCTGAACGCTGTGTGGTAGTTGACGATTGTGTGACGAGGTTTCACCAGTTGGTCGTACACTACCGCCCCCGCTGCGTCGACTAGGGTCACGCGCGTGAGCTCGGACCCGAGCACAGTCTCGCACATTTCGCAGTCGATGGCGAGGACGACCGGTTCAGGTAACGACGGCAGCCCCGACGTTGTGACGTACACGTCAGTGGACTGGCCCTGGGTGGCTTTATCTAGCGCGGCTTGCTCGGCGGCCACGTCCATGGGGTACTGATGCGCCGCGCGGTCGGACTGGGACAAGGTGTAGTAATCGAGGGGGGTCGTCGCCGCTGATGGGTCGGAAGCAGAGGTGGTGCCGGCGGGAGGGGGGTGGGTAGAGGACGACCCGACCGCGGCCGCGCGAAGCAGTGTGAGCCGAAGCAAACGCTTCGGTTTCGCGGCGGCGGCGGCGTACGTGGCGTCGAGGTGGTCGCTGGTGCGGAACCTCCGGAGCGAGTCGTCATCGGCCTGCAGCACGTCGACGGACGTGACGTTCGAGTCGTCATTCGTGTGCTGTGCCACCACCCGCCACCGAAGATGGAGGAGGTCGCCGTCGATGCGCCAGTCGCCGGTCTGGTTGGTGGTCTTGCGAAAGAACACCCCCGACGGCTGAAACACGAGCTCGTCCGTCCATCCGCCTTTGAGCGGCGGCGCGGCGGCAGATGGCGGTGGGGTGTCGGACGTGTAGATGCCTAGCATGGTGAGCTCGACGTTGGACGTGAACAGAGTCTCGGGGGTTGCCATGCTACAACTCAATGAAAATGATATGCGAATAGGATGGGGATATCCAAAGGAATTACTCGAGGTTGATGGGAGGGGACGGGAACCGCGCGAGAAGGCAGGGCAGCGGTGTTTCTTTGAGCTTGGCATTGCGCTCCATGGCCGCAGTCGTGGATAGGGACAGCGGCATGGAGCTGCAGGATGTGAAGAACGACAACGGTGACGCTTTCGCGGTCACGGCCTTGGCCAGCACGTCGGGATGAAACCCTTTCGCGAGGACAAAGCACAGCTTCGCCGGACGATACTCGTCGTCCCAGTCTTCGAGGTAGCGCGACGAAGGGTGCAGGGACGGGTCGACAAAGTGCAGAAGGATCGATTGCAGGTCGTCCGCACTGATGCGAGGCACCCATGCGTACTTGAGCACGGAGTCGAACCAGTGGTTGAAATTGAGCAGCACGCGACTGGACCGGACTTGGAAAGGTTCGCGGAGCAAGATGGACAACTCCACTTTGCGCTCGGCGATCGTGTACGTGTCATGCACCTTCTTGTCTCCACCGTTTGTCGATGTTTTGGTGCTGTCCACACGGCGGCGCTTGGCATCGCCCCCTGACGAGGACACGTCGGACTGAGGAGGTGCTGGACGACTCGCCTTCTCGTCGTGAGGACTGGGGAGGACGACCGGTAGTTTAGATGAATGGGTGGGCAACGGCGGCATCTCATGAAGTGGCTTTGAAAGTATAGCGGCTGCTTTGATCTCCAGCTTCGTCAGTTCATCCTCGACGATCTCTCCTTCCTCTTCGTCGCTCAGCAGTGCTCCGTGGTGCCCCATGGTGTTGATCGCAGGTCAACCAGAAAACTGACCTATTTTGCTAATTCTTTTGCCGAATTTACCCAAATTCGAAGGTAATTTTGGGAATTTCACCAAATCTGATGCCGAGATGTCGCGTGTGCGCGTTGGCTATTTATATCGATCGACGTTGAAGTTGCAACATGGAGCTTTCGTGCCCTTATGGTGCAGAAAAGATTAAGCCATGGGGACGCCTGTCGTGTCCGCCTTCAACGTCACGTCCAGCTCTCGGGACCTGCCGACCGCCGCCCACACCCCTGGACGCCACGTGCAGGCTGATAACAAGGCCGATGGGGGCACATCCCGTCGCAAACAATTGCGAATGTTCACGGGCGGCTGCATCGTGTTGGTTGCAGTCGTTGTCGGATGTGCCGTGGGGTTGACTGGGGGGACTACCAGTTCCAATGGCGACGCAGCCTCGTCGTCGTCAGACCCCATCTCGGTTAGTATTTATTTTCCTTCACTGGTTCAAATTTGAACTGCGCATTCACGAATCGAATCGTTCAAACGTAGAGCCAGGGTATTGTAAGCAACGCAGCGACACCCGCGGCCCACCCGACGCCAGATCCACAACAGCCCGGCGCGCTTCCCCACAACGCCACGTCTAACACGACATCGACCCCCCCGTCTGCCCTCGGCTATGTCCTTCCGCCCGCCATTTCTTCTCCCGCTCCCACTCCAGCCCCGACCACTACTCGCCCAAGATTGCCCTACAGAGACACACACTTTGACTGGCTCAACATCAACGAATGGCAAGGGGACAACGACGTTTCGGCCGCGTTTGCCAAAGGTGGCTTCAAGCCCAGCGCCATCGAAGTGTCTACTTTTGGGCTGCCCTTCCAACAGTCGCCCGTCCTGCGCACCAAGCAAGGCTGGGCTGGGGAAAAGGTCATCTACCTCGAGTGGACAGTGTACGCCGGGTCAGACGCCAACATCTGGATGCTGCCCACAGCACTGACAAGCCAATTCGGCGACCCGCGGTGGCCCAACTGTGGCGAATACGACATCTTTGAAATGTTCAACGGGGACGCCGCCATCGGGCACACTGGCACGACGGACGCGTTCTGGGGCGGCGGACTCACCGCGTTCGGCCAATCCACCATGCACATGGCGTCCGGCGGCTGCTTCGCGCCGTACTACGTCCGCCAGCCCAACGTCGGGGCCCAGGCGGCGCAGTGGAAGGTCGAAATGAACGTGAAAATCGCCATGGCGGTCGTGTTCGGGGCGGACGCGGGCGGGCAGTACATCCAACAGATTCGGAACCCCAAGATTACCCGCGGAGGCGCCGACGACACGGTCGACGTGTCGGCGGACGGAGGCATCGCCGCCGACAAGATCTACAACAACGCCAACTTGTACTGGGGCGTGGCACCCGTCGGTGCGTGCGCGGCTGGTCACAACCCGGCGACGGGGTATCCGTTTTGGAACCCGTTTCGCCTTGTGCTGCAAGAGCAATACCAAGGCCGGTTCGACGTGCACACAGTTCAAGTGTTTACCAAGTAGAAACCCTTGCACCAATCAATGAATGCACAACCCTACGTATCACCACATTAACATGTTACGCTATCGGTGTGGAAAATTACTGCTGATTTTCACTTTTTTCTATTGTTCACCCAAGTGTGTCCAGGCAAATGTTGTTCGTATAACGTTAATAGTAAGACCTAATAGCTTTCAAAGATTTGCACTTGTATCATTTTACTGAAATAAGTTAATATATCTGGCTCGGCAGCGACGACCGGCGGCGGTTGCTGTTGGCGCGCACTAAACTGCGGATCTCCCCGCGCTCTAGCTGCTGGACGGCTTCCAAGTAGGCGGTGCTGTTCTGGCGTTCTAACGGACTCGTCGATGGGGGGGTGCTGGTCTTGGCGGGGGCGGGCGAGAAGATCACGTTTGGGGCCACGTACTTCTCGAGTCGTTCCAGCTGCGCGAGCACTTGGTCGATCTTCTTCGTCAGTCCTTCGTCGAACTTTGCGATGTTGGCGTCCATGAGGTTGGACACGCCCTCGACGATGTTGTCCACTGCGCATAAAGATAGAAGCATTCATATTAGACACAACCAAGTATTCATATCACACGTACCAGTGTCGTTGTCTTTCTCCAATTTCGCCGGCGGGGGCGATTGTTTCGGCAGAAAATCATGGTAGAACCCGATTGGTACGTTGAGTCCGAGGGTCGAGCGCAGCATGGGGCTCTTCGTGTTCATATTAGTTGGCTCCACGAAAGAGTTTATTATGTGTACCATCATGGGAGGCATGTTAGACGACACGGAATTCCGCATCCGGTGGTTGGAGTTCCGCCGCCGGATCGTGTCTTGGCTGAGCTTGACAAAGTTGTTCTTAAAGGCCGTCTTGAGCACTTGGCGCCGAATGTTGCGCTGGATTTCGGGGTATAAACCCGAATATATTAGCTCCTCGAGCTCAAACTTGGACAGTGCTTGCACGTGCAAATATGAAAACGCCCGCACGGCAATCTTGCGCTGGCGCAGTGTTAATATAATATCCTACGACCATGTTATTAATAGATGGATCTTGCCCTATATATATAGTATGACAATTATATATATAATACTTCGCCAAAAAATGTGCCCCCCGTATACATGACTTTGCCTTTGGTGGCCAATCCGCGCTGGACGAGGTACCTGTGCCCAAGGACATGAGTCATTAACATTGACGTATGAATGGTACATTTTCGTGTTGAATTCCCCTTCTCGAATGACATATTCGTTTGGGGGAAAGCATTCGTGCCGTAGAAGCAGCGCCACCTACGATCTTGTGTCAGTATATAATATATATACAATATATATAATACTGTCGTATTACTATAAATATTTAAAATATACAATATACGAGTATTCATTATATATAATATAAATAGCAATAATGCCGTTTCACTATACAATATATATATATATATTCATACCGCCGTAATGAACTGGTTGCGCTCGAAATCATTGCTGCAGTTGAAAAATTCAATCTTTGCGATCCACTGGTTGTTGTACAAGGCGACTTCACCCCGTAGGCCGGGGGACATGGTTAGGAGGAGGTTGTGATGCTGCCTCTCTCGCAGCAGCGTCCGGCTCGAGTGAAAGTACTCGCGTAGCCGTGCCGACAATTCGCTCGGGAGTTGGTTGTGGTGGCAGTACTCGTTCAGAGTGTCGATCGTTTGGTGAAACTCTGTCGTGGATGCGTCCATCGAGTTGAGGATCTGGCACACCGACCCCACGACGTACGCGTACGTGCCGCCGCCGATGAGCATGCACGTGATGGCGAGGCTGCGCTCACCGGGGGTGGTGGGCACGAGGTCGCCGTACCCGATGGTCGTGAGGGTCATGACGGACCAGTACAGCGCGCTCATGTACTGAATGCCCAGCGAGCTCTTGGAGATGGGGATGCTGCCCATGGTGTGTTCGGTCATCCAGTTGAACTTGAACCCGAGGGGGTCGACAAACTCTTCAATGTCCACAACCATGCGAAAGATGCACGCCATCCAGTGCGACGACATGAACACGAGCAGACAAAACTTGACGAGCGCAATCGTAGCGTAGTTGATGCTCATTTTCGACTCCCAAATGCGAAAGTTGTTGGCGCCTGCGACAAGGTACATGTGACAGAGTTCGACGTACGGGGCTACGCACCGCGCAGGACTTTGAGGATTTTCATGAGTCGCAACAGCCGAAGCACACGAGTAAACCGAAGCTGCTTGACGGTGTTGTTGTCCACGGCTAGACCGACCACGTCGAACGGAAGCATCGAGATCAAATCGAGGAGAAACCTACGGGGAAAATGAGCCTCTTGGAGAGATATGAGGTTGGCGACAGACCATCCCGTGAGGTACTTCCATGTGATTTTGCGCCGGTCGGATACCCATACGCTGTTGGCTTCGTCGTAGTACTACCATAACGGTAGTTTTATGGGCGACGTTGGACTGGTATCGTCGACTAGATGAAGTGTATTTACCATGACGAAGAAGTGTAGAATGGCATCGGCGAAGAAGCAAATGTCCACTACATTTAGCAACAACATCCCCATGTCAAGGCGACAACTACAGCGGGGATGGTTTAGGATGGTCTAGTTAGTACCTATGCGATTCAAAACAAATAAAAACGAGTCGACTGTCGCCACGGCAAAGGCGGTTTCGAACGGAGTGACCACCGCTGCACAGAAGATGGAGGTATCAAAACAACCGATGAGATGGCGACGACAAGGAACCTGTGAACACGATGAGCGCGATGGACAGAACATCCCAGTTCTTCATCATGGCGCTGTGAGGATGGATCGCGCGGAACCACGCATGGTGTCGGATGGACGCAGTAGTGCTGATGAAGGGGGATTTGGACGGCGACCGAGTGATGCGATTTAGGAACTGGGCGGACAAACTCATTGACGTTTGAAACTATTCAAACTGTTAGGCGCATATGTACAGTACAAGTAGTAGTAGTCACCTTGGGGATGGGACGCCTCGGCTTGACGGGTTGCACTCGCGTCATGGTCGCGCTGGGCGACATCGGACCCACCGTCGCAAACGTTGGCACCGGCTGGATAGCCGGCATGGCGCTGTGAGTAGTGTATGCGACGGTCCAAACCGTTACGGTGGTTTCACATTATTGTAACCGGCGGTGTCATATTGATTTTACAGTTGTTTTGAGTTACAGTTGTTTTGAGTACCAACTGAATGCCTATTGATGGATAATGCATATTGAAGCGATTTGATTGGCGGACCACTAGCGGATTTCAGGCACAATTTTGGTATTTTGGAAGAATTTATCAAACAATGCATAAATAATGCATGCCTATTGGTGGATAAGATTTGATTGACGAAGTGTGATTGGCTGGCAGGTGGACAATTGGGAAAAAAATGATCAAAATCTGCGATACAAGCTTCAAGGTGTGGGTGGTATGGACAGGTGAGGTGCAATCTGATTGGTTTGTTTCCACTTGACTTTTCTCGCCATTCTACGCTTTGCCATGTCGTCAAGCAGCAACAGCAGCCAAAGCTCTCTTCCGCGGTGTTGGTGGCGTCGATCGGGATCTCTGCCAGATGCAAAGGACCTGTGGGTGCGCCAAGGAACTGTAGCGACGGAACAGGTCAGGTGGTCTATTGACTCGTCGTTGCCCGAGAGAGCAAGATGGACGAATACCGACAGGATCTCCCACCACATCCATGCCGCGCGATCCTTGGAGCACTTGCGAAGATTGAGCATGATCTCTGGAGAAAGCTTGTCAGTTCCTGTTGCTACTACCGACGTAGGATCGTCGTTCCACGTGGGTGGTGGTCGCGATCATTTGATGCACTACGACTACTTGGACCGTAGCCAGCAAATGTTTTCTCACTTAGCGTTGCGAGGCACGGATTACCCTATGTCCCAAGCAAGTGGCCCTTCCGAAATTGAGTTTTAGCAGTTATTGCAAAGTTCATTTTATCATTTGAGTTGGTGTACTGTACCGCTTGACTTGTGCTGCGCGACTACCACTAGCAGCAGCACAACATGCCTCGTACCTGGCTTTTCCATTCATATCTCATGCATTCGTGCTCTCGTCATCACTTCGCACAAAGACTCGCCTTCTCCTTCATGTATTGAAACCTAGACCTTCATCAGCGTCATCCTCGTGAAAGCGTACCAACCTACTCATCTAGCCATTTCCACGACACGCTTCGTGTCCAACTTGTCAGCGAGCATGGTTGAGGCTAATTAACTTGGTACCGCCACAACCGGCCAAACGAATAAGCTCTCCTGTCCAGGCCATGACGCAATGTGTTCGACTGTTAAGCTGAACTCAGGGTATTACAATAATATCAACGCAGAATACGGAGAGCCAATAATATAATAGGAATGACCGATCAGCTTTTGCTTTTCGATCACTTTTGAAAAGCAAAGTTATACTAACGTTAGTATTCAACGGGATTTTAATAACGAACGAGATGCCTAGGAGAGAGTCAATAGGGGGAGTCAATTTAGGAAAAAAAATAATTTTCATTTTTTCAATTCTACTTTTTACTTTCTGCTTTTCGTCACGAAAACCAAAAGCAACTTGAAGAACGATGAAAATACCCAATCATCGCAGTCTATTCCATGGCATACAAATACTAATACAAACACCCAATTGCCAACCGAGGCAAGTGACGAAATCAGGTGTCGTAGGGAGCATGAAGTAGCGCGAGCTTAGGAGCATGAAGAGTTATAGTAGAAGCACATCTAACAGCATCTCCACCGCGACCGGGTATTTTCAGGGGTTATTTCGGGGAAAAACTTCTTCCGGATACGTTTACCCATTGTTTTTGGACTTTATCTCCATCGCAAAACTGGTAATTTTGTTGGGCAAATTTGAATGCCCACGTGTCATTCCCAGTTCGTGTTGACGTGAAAGGCCCTACGACGGCTTTGTCATCACTTGGTACGTGCCCGCTGCGCTTGGAAGTGATCAGTTGTCGCGCCGTCGGGTCTGTGGAACCTGGCGGCATCGCCTCTGTAGTACTTTGCAATCAAGATAAGCAAGCGTACGGAGGTGATGCCGCCAGCATCCACCTTTGGCATAACTGGGCAATGTCGCCGGCACAGCTGCAGACTGGTAATCGTAATAGCGACATTGTCCAGTTATGTATCACACGATCACAAGGTACATGTAGTAGACAACGAAAGCGATTCCACCATCGAACACCTCAGCGGTTGAAGTGTTCGATGGCCGCGCCAAGAAGATACTTCAACGACAGCAGTAACGTAAAAAACCAATTTAAGGTAACTTTTTTGGAGGCGTCGGAGTAGAATGGACATAACTTTTGAGTCCATTACGATATTTGAGTTTTGAATAGTGATTCCAATAGACAAGACGCGCCGCGTTGACTTCATAATCGAATTATCAGTGTAGGCGATGAACTTCACAGGTAAATTTGTTCTTTCCAAGCATTTGTACTCACATTTTGATAACTCTTTTAAAGTATGTACGGTCCGAGACAAAACTATAGACGCACCCCAAAATTTTGGAGTTTCTCATCCAAAAATATCCTTTTATCCGAAATGATCAATGCCAACATCCTTGAAAATGTAATTCTAGGAACTCCACAAAAGGATTTCTTTCATTTGTGTGTCGATCACAAGAAATATCTAAATTTCAAATTTTTGGGTGAGTCATAACTATAGACGCACTATATGATTCGACATTTACGGATTCTTTTTAAGCCAATCAGAGATCTTTAAAGTAATCAAAATGCTTACGAACACTTGTGGGACACACCGATGACTTCACCACACACATAACCAAGAATCGGACGATGCCTCGAGGAAAAACGATCACCGACCACGAAAAAGGCCAAATACAGGCATATTTGGAGGTTAACAAGTCGCTCCGTTGGATCGCCAATGCGTTGGGACGCAGCGATAAACTAGTCCGGACGTATGTTGCGAAGCTCAAGCAATCCCCAAATCCTAAGAGACCTGGACGGCGCACGAAACTGACGCGACGAGACGTTCGACGAATTTTCCGACTCGCCACACGCAAAGGAATGTCATCTAGGCAGATCTCAGCAGCCATAAGCGGTAAAGTAACTCAACGCACTGTAATTCGTGTGCTTAAAATGTCCAAATTCGCAAAGTAAAGTACATAAAACGCCGCTCGGGCCCGCGCCTCACCTCCAAGCACAAGAAGGACCGGGTCGAATTTGCCTCCAATTATCTTAACAAGCTTGCTGAGTTGAAGACCACGATGTTCTCTGACGAGAAGAAATTCAACCTTGATGGCCCCGACGGCTGTCAGTATTATTGGCATGACCTGCGTGAAGATGTTGAAACCTACTCCAAGCGTGTCGCGGGTCGGGGCTCAGTTATGGTGTGGGGCGGAATGAGCTTCTACAACAAGACTGAACTCGAATTCCTCGAAGGACGACAAGACTCGGCGCGGTACCAAGAAACCCTGGAGGCATACCTCTTGCCAGTGATGCGGGAGTTGAGCGAGTTGACCTCAAGTGCTGAACCCATTTTCCAGCAGGATAACGCGAGTATCCATCGTTCTCGTTCAACGATGGCGTGGTTAGAGGCAATGCCATGGGATACCATGCCTTGGCCTGCAAAGAGCCCTGATTTGAATCCTATCGAGAACGTTTGGGGGGTACTAGCTCGGAAAGTCTATGCGAATGGTCGTCAATTCGACACCAAGGCTCAATTGAAGGCTCAAATCCTGCAATCGTGGCGGGAAATTGAGCAAAGCTACCTATCTCATTTGGTTGAGGGAATGCCAACGAGAATGGCCCAAGTTATTCTTCGCCGTGGACAATGCATCGATAAATAAGTCAATTTACAAAGTGCGTCTATAGTTATGACTCACCCAGAAATTTGAAATTTGGAATTTTTCTCGTAATCCACACACAAATGAATGAAATCTTTTTGTGGGGTTCCTAGAATTACATTTTCGAGGATGTTGCCATAGATCGTTTCGGATAAAAGGAAATTTTTGGTTGAGAAACTCCAAAATTTTGGGGTGCGTCTATAGTTTTGTCTCGGACTGTATGTGTGGGGGCATTGAAATTCAGTGCTTAGGGTAAACGGTTACAACAGGTTGCATATAATTTATACAAGGGTACTGTTTTATAGAGTTACTAGTATATTTCTATTGTGGATGGATGTCCACCGAGTTGAACACTCGACAAAACCTCAGATCCAACCCAATGTGGCGCGTGTCGACTAGGGTACTTCAAACCCAATCTTGAATGACTGTTAGCGATGGTTTCTACGCCGTTTTTGCATTTCATTCACGTGACGGAATGATCAGCATTATATAACAGAGGTTTTGACTCGAACAAATAACGAGGTGTGGTTGGGCAATACAAAGTTATCCTAAATTGGTAAAGGTATCTTAAACTGGTTTTTTACGTTACCACCATTCAGGTGGATGCTTGTTTCCATGGCGTGTAACGTTCGTTACAACCATGGCCCGCACACCACATGTAACGTTAACGTTATGTTTCGCAGCACATGACCATCGATCGGTGCAAGCGTTGTTTACTTCAAAGTACTATTAGATTTTTTATGTAGGATTTTGTATGTAGAATAAATAAAGAGACCTTCGAGGTCCCTCCAAATCGGGCGATGAAAAATTGGGTAACGTTATTTTGGTTATGGTGGACGTCATCTAAAAACTTCCAACTGGCCAAATCGAAGAGTGGAGGTTTTATTATTTAACGTAGTTAAACCCAAAAACCAAAACGTTAATTATCGATTTCATGCGTTTTATCACTGAAGTGGGAGGTTAAAGGTCCCAACTGCCTCCGGATATTATATACGGATAAGAGTCACATACAAAAATCAAGATACATCTCAGGGGCCACCCCTATGGCCAAATATCCAAACGCCCATGTAAAATACCGCTAGCTTAAATATCTATTTCAGGGCCAATTCATCACCAAATTTGAATCTGAGACGTAGCATTTCTTCGCCACATTGAGATCTATCGATTCTACATCTCAATTTGCTGAAATTTGGAGTAATGAATATGAAATAGAAGTCAGAAAATTTTGTGAAAAGTTGTAGTTTATAATAGATACCATATAAGGTCCACCTTCGCGGCATTTTCACCCCCAACAATCCATACTGTTTTAATTTTTAGAGGTACTTGAGAGGAAAAAACGCGCGCGATGTCGAGACCATGCGCTGAAACACGAAGGATGCCTCGGGGACGACCGGTATCCAAGTATGGCCCCATGAAACACGCGAAGAAGTTCAGGTGCACTCAAATCACCCACAGAAAGAAACAAGAATGCTTTGATTCTATGGGGATGCAGGCAACGCTTGACATGCACATCGGCCACCTTGTTGGCACAAGACGCGAGACGACCCGCAAGAAGGTGTATGCGTGGGTCCAACAGCGAACGCATCCAACACATGCCCTCTTGGCCACACACTGCCGATCACATGTGCAAGCGTGAGAATGGTGCTGACACCACACTACCTCGGGAGTCCGAAGAACATATTGCACAATGGGGCCGATGGGGTGCCTGTGACGCCGCAGATGCTGCAAAATAATGGTGCTAAGATTGCCATTGACGTTGGCCTAAGTTAAGATGAGTTCCATGCAAACTGGCACTGGATGAAAGGATTAAAAAACGATTCAATCTGTCCTTGCGGAGCTGTACTCGTGCAGACCAGGACACTCAAGCTGACGGCGAGGCGGCGCTTGCAGACTTTGCTGGTCTGGTGCGAGCGTGCATGCTCGAGAACTCGATCAACATCATCTACAATGCTGACCAGATCGGCGTCAACTATGAGCACGTACCGACGAACATGATCAACACACGTTCGGAATGTACCATTTGGGTCAAGTGCGGCGGTAAGAGCAAGGAGCGGGCAACCGCTCTGGTGTTGACTGATTCCTCAAGAGTGAAGTACCCCTTGTTCCTTGTGCTTAAGACTGCTGTATTCAAGATCAAGGCCATTGTGCAGGAGAATTTGACGACGCAGAACGGCTTCATCAAGCAGGTGTGGAAGCAGGTTGAACCACTACAAGGGCGAACGAATTGCCGCTTCTATATGAATCCTACCGCCTGGTGGAATGCTGGCCTGTGATTCTTGCAGAATCACTTCGACCCACGCCCATACCGAGCCAAGAAGGTCTTGCTCTTGTGGGACGACTTTTCGGCTCACTTCACGGACGACGTGGTCGCTTATGCTGAACAACTCAACGTTGTGATGATGAAAATTCCGCCACGATTTACCTGGATCTGTCAGCCCGCTGACGTCGCTTGGATCCGTCCGCTGAAGATTCGACTGCGAAACTCCTGGATTGCCATGATCATCGTCAAGGAAGGACGAGCAAGAACCTGGGGACTACCTTTAAGCTGCAGCCACTGTCCAGAACTACCATTCTTGATTGGATCACTCGTGTATGGGATGATCTTCCTACGAGTGTCATTTTGAATGGCTCCTCTGATTCAACCGTTGGACAGCGCACCTGATGAGGTGGAAGGTGCAGTTGACGACGAGATGTTGGCTGACCTTGTTGCGGGATGTGTCATTTGAAGGCACGATAGATCCATTCGATGACGTTGTCGAGGAAGTCAGTGTTTACTGCATACTGGGTATTATACATTTGGTTCTTGTATTCAAATACTTATCGAAGTACTGATTAAATGTAAGCTGTGAAATATGATTCCTTCAAGTTGTGATAATATTAAAACAACTCAATAGAATTGTCAAAAGAGTGAAGTTCTGCATTTATTCATACTCGTACTTGACTTACATATTTATGGAATTCGTAGATTGCCTACGATTTCATATTTAACCAGTGAAAACACTCCTGTACAATGATTGGTATTTCGATCATGAATCCATGTTCTTCATGAACATTATTGACGATCGTCCTTTGGCAATGCATGCATTTGCGTGCACTTGAATTGTTAGCGAACAGAGGAAAATGTGGAGTAATGTAGATACTGTAGGTCACGGTCAACAACTTGACCCGTAATACTTCAATACTTGCTTCATAACAGAGATATCTTGTGTGTTTCTTGCCCACACAAGAATTTCCAAAAAGCCTTGATTCGCAAACACGTCCAGCGCGACTGTCAACATAACAGATCGCTTTGACACTGCCAAGATGGTCACTCCTTCCTACGAAGCACTACTTACTACGTTAAACGTAGTACAAATTGCGTACTGCTACATACATAATGCTATCGATGACATTAGCCTCACGTTCGCCATTGATATGTGACCTGCACGATAGAGAATTGGTCAATTGGAGTCCCACAATGTGATTTTCTTGAGATCTCATTGGATATGAAAATCGTAGGACCAGCTAGCTCCCTACGATTTCGTCAATTCACAAATGAAAAGCAAAGTTTTATGTTTGCTACAAATTCGTATATAACTTGGAAAACAATTGAGGTGGAGGATTTCAAAATGGCGAAATCGTTGGGGTGTGCGCCTACGATTGCATACAAAAGTCAAGATCTGGCCTACGAATTCCGAAGAATGACTTTTCCGTATGTCTGGAGGGAATTACCATTTCATCCAGGCGATTGTCGGGTGGTTGTGAAATATCACCTGTCTAAAGGGAATTAAACTAGACGGTATGATGATGTTTTGGAAATAAAGCGATGTATGTTAGTTCATTCGCGCAATGGATGGTACTGTGCAACTACTACGCCATTGACTGTTTCTGTGAGGCGATGCGAATAATCCTGGTCCACTAATCAGTACTCTAACGATAACGTACAGTACTCTAACGATAACGTTAGAAGTAATGTTCTCGTTTTGCAACCTAATGTACTGCCATATGGTTAGAGGATCGAAAAGTTGATCATTTCCCGCATCCTTGACGCTAGCGAGAAAACATCATGTCACATCGATAGTTCTAAGAGAACACTGACGATGGGATGGCGTGGGATGCGTCACGTCACCGTGAGAAGGGCGACGAAAAGTCGTGACAAAGGGGCGAGCGAAAATTCCCATCTTGACAGGATGCATGGGAATGCAGTGCGATATATTCGATGATTGGGTATACTGTACACATGGAAATTCGTATACCGGTATTGACTCTCCCTATTGCACCTTCGAATTACCGCGTGTCGTGGCAGGCCATTGCGCCGGCGCCATGGGTTTATATTGTTAGCTGGCCAACCAGCTGGTTCCGAGGTTGGAACACATTGCGTCCTAGCAATTGCTGCCAGCCAACCGTCTTGGCAAGCCTTGCGGACTTGACTGAGATTCGCCTTCTGTTGTAATGACAGCACATCGTGAACACCTTTCCGATAGGTTGTCTCCTTCGACGGTTTCATTATTAGGTAGATAATTCGCCACATGCAGTACACCTTCGGTCCAAGTCATCACCATTTCGAACAGGTCATTTTGAAGTTGGCAACATGGCACCGCCATCTCCTGTCCAACACGAAGGCTACCATGGCCTTCAATCCCCGACGTCCAGCCTGCCATCGAACGACCTGCCAAAGAACATAACTTGGCGCGACTTGCCTAACCCGATGGGCACAGCCAACTGGTTCAGTACATTTGTCATGTTTTGGATTGAACCGATGATGCGTCGCGGCGCCAAGCAGACGCTCATGGAGGAAGATGTGTGGAAGCTGTGCCCGGAACACACGTCCGCTGTACTCCACAGCCGCTTTGACGGGTTCTGGCAGCACGAGAAGCTGCAGCCGCATCCGAGCTTCGCCAAAGCCATGATGCGCACCATGCGATCACAATGGTACTTCAATGTGGCGCTGTACGCATTGTACGCTGCGCTCATGTTGCTGCAGCCCAACATCATCAAGTCGCTTCTGCAGTTCCTCCAAGCCAAATCGAACGACGACCAAGTACCTGTCCACACATCCCTGGGCATCTCGTCGGGGTATGCCCTCGCGGCGCTGCTGACTGTCCATTCGTTCTTGTCCGTGACGATCATCGACTTTGGCCAGTACGTGTCGTCCAACTTGGGCGTGAACGCCAAGTCCATCGTCATGGATTCGGTCTACCTCAAGTCGCTCAAACTGTCGGGCTTTGCCAAACGCAACATGTCGTCAGGGGAGATAGTCACGCTGTCATCCGTGGACTCAGAGCGGTTGTTCCAGGGGTTCCTTCTCGGGCCATGGGTCCTCGTCGCGCCCGTGACCGTGCTGGCCGTCTTCATCATGATTGGCTTCGATCTGGGCGCCTTGTCCGGTGTCGTCGGCGGCGTCGTCATGGCAGCATTGTTGTACAGCGGCTACACCACATCCACGGCCGTTGGCGCCGTCCGCCGCGAAATCCTCACCGTCCAGTCCGAGCGCGTCAAGCTAACCAACGAGATGCTCCAGGGGGTGCGCGTGGTCAAGCTGTACGCGTGGGAGTCGCCGCTGGAGGCGCGCATCGCGTCCATTCGAGACGAGGAGCTGGCCCTGCTCAAAAAGTACCAGTACGTGCGCGTGCTCAACACTGTGACGCTGTCGATCGCGCCGATTCTGTCACTTGTACTGTGTCTGGCCGTGTATGTGGCTCAAGGCCACGAGCTCACGCCGTCGCTGGCGTTCACAGCTCTCGCGTACATGAACGTGGCTCGGCTACCGTGCACCGTTTTCTCCAGCTCCATCATGTTTGCGTTAGAAGCATGGGCATCCTCTACGCGAGTTGGCACGTTCCTCTTGGCCGACGAAATCGCACAAGT
The DNA here is from genome assembly GCF_000520075.1 of Aphanomyces astaci. Taxonomy (NCBI): domain Eukaryota; phylum Oomycota; class Saprolegniomycetes; order Saprolegniales; family Verrucalvaceae; genus Aphanomyces; species Aphanomyces astaci. Next base: position 66,924 of record NW_009798279.1, read on the forward strand.
ACCTCCAAGTCCACAAGTGCTCGAAGGAGCTGCCGCTGATTCGTCCTTCGCCGTGGAGGTTAGCCATGGCACTTTTAGCTGGAACATCGACCCCAGTGGTAGACAAGAGGCCAGCGAGAACGAAGGACCAATGACGTTGAAGGACATCTCGCTGACCATCGCCCCCAACACCCTCACGATCGT
>NW_009798279.1:82901-97753 GCF_000520075.1 Aphanomyces astaci
GAGGTTCATGAGGTGTAATGGATGGAATGTCGGATGCATCACGGGCGCGAAGGCGAAATGCTGCTGCAGTAGGCGTTGAGGAGTTTGTAACCCTTGCGATCATCGGGTAGGCCCACAAACATGCACTTGATGGCGCGTGCATCGAGTTTGTTCGTTTGGTTAGCCTTTTGGATATGAACGAAGGCGGTGCAACCGAAGGTGCGGATGTAGGCGAGGGGTGGATGCCGGGAGAAAACTCGATGGTAAGGCGATTGACCGTCGTTCGAGGAGGAAGGCGAGATGTTATAGAGCCAGGCGGAGTAGATAACGGCTTCGGCCCATAGAAACTTGGGGAGATTGCCGGCCAGTAAAAGCGCTCGCATCTTCTTAACGAGTAAGCCAATGCGGCGTTCGGCCACGGCGTTTTGGGCAGGCGAGTAGGCGTTTGAAAATGTGGTCTTGGTGGAGTACTTCGGGCCGATGATGCGACCGAGTTTCTCGAATTCCTTGGCATTGTCGGCTTGTAGATTGCCGATGTCAGTAGGCGGTAGGTACTGGAGAGTGTTGATGTCGGTCTTGAAGGTTGTAATAGCTTGGAGGCGGAAGAGTTCGTAGGCGTCATAAAGGTCCTTGCGGAAGGCGAGTGGGTAGACCCAGGTAAAGCGGGAGTAGTCGTCGATAAACACGACGAAGTAGAAGCTGCCACCAATCGATGGCACTGGACACGGGCCCCAAATGTCGGTGTGGACGAGAAGAAGGAAGGAGGAGGCGCGGAAGACGGCTGCGGAGGAAAACTGTTGTCGACGAGACTTGGCGAATTCGCAAGTATCGCAGATGAAGGATTTGAATAGGCGTGGGCGATCGGTAGAGAAGTCGGGGTGGGTCTTGACGAGGCTTTGAAGAACGGTGGAGCTTGGGTGGCCGAGGCGGTTGTGCCAAAGGCGGAAGAGAGCTGCGTTAGATAGGCGTGTGGTTGAGGTGGTTGCAGTAGCCAGTGCAAGGGAAGGCGTTGTAGGTGTTGGAGTTGTAGGGGAAGGCGAAGATAGAAGAGGTTTGTTGGTAGATGGTGAGATGGGAGTGGACTGGATCGGAGTGATAACGTTGGAAGTGTGAGACAAGGCGTGTACTGGAGAAAATTTCGAAGTGCCGGATAAACAGGAAATAAGGGACGAGGCGTTGGGGTTGGGGGAGAGAGTTTGGTGGTAGGCGGTAATGAGAAATGTACAGCCTTGCTTGATGGAGACTTGAAAATAGTGTGTTTAGGCGAACGTCCAAAGTAAATAATATAGATGTGCAATTGATCGATTACTTCGGAGCGCGCCGCGGCTTGTACGGTAGACTCAAGCGTAGAGATGGAGGACGGAGTAGGCGTGGCGAAGTTGATATGGTATGGAGATGTATCACCAAGGGAAGGATGAGCAGCTAGGTTAGCCTGAAAGTCCATGATGGCAGCTGCAACAGTAGCAGGAGGGTGAGGCGGAGGGTTGTTGGCTAGGCGTGTGTAAGGCTGCGCCGGAAAGGAGTAGAGTCCCAAGGCGTTAACTTGGGCACGCAAATACAGTCCACGACCGTTGTCCATGAGGCAGTGCGATGGATGCGAGAAGTCGAAGTAGCAGCCAGCTTGCAAAAGGCGTGAACACAGGCGAGGGAAAAGCACCACTTGACAACATCGATGCTTTGGTCTTCGAAATACTGTTTCGTAACGTTAGCCGTATGTGTAGCACTGCGGGAGGAAGCGTATGTAGCTGAGGGCAAAAAAAAGCACAATGAATTAACTGAGGATCTACTAAGATCTCCTTAGTTCTCATCACTATGAAATCTTCTTAGTCTACTTCACTACTTCTACACTAATATGCACATTTGTATACAATGGATGCGGGTGTGGTTGAGACATTGGGGGACTTCACTAAGCTAGCGATTCTAAGCCATACATGCCCTTGAGTCACGTCCCCAGGCAAGCATTAGCTATGGTGCGTCATGAACCAGGTACTTATGAGCTGGGCACTGGCAAGGTGGTGGCAAGGTGTTACCCCTACCTGTCGCATCGCTGCATTCTCCCCCTAACGTCTTTTACACCTTGAAACGCCTTGACTCCAAGTCTTGGACGAGTTGCTTGAAGTGTACAACATGCGTGATGTCCTTTATCAGTTCCCACGTGGTGTCTATGCCACTTAACCAAGTATTCCTACTTGCAATTGAACTGGCGCTTCTTGAGCAGTTTCTCGACAATGTACATTTCTTCGCCGGTGGATTCGTCTATAACAATAGGAGTAGCTTTCAGGATAGGTCGGGGGGCAAACTTGGCTTCGTTGGGGTGATAGTGCTTAAGTCGATCAACGTTGAACACGTCATGCACACCTGAAATCGAGCGAGGCAACTTGAGGCGCATGGCGTTGTCATTAATGGCTTGGACAATCTTAAAGGGACCGTTGAAATGTGCAACCAACTTGGGACGCTCGGACTTGTCGAGCATCTGGGCATGCTTTAAAGGCAGGTTGCGAGCCGCTAACAGCACTTGATTGCCTTCCTTGAAGGTCACGTTCGAGCGGCGCTAGTCATAATATTCCTTCTGATGTTGTTGGGCCTTCGTCAAATTCTCGTGAACCATCCGAATGACTTCCTTTCGATGTTTTGCAACATTCTTGGCAAAGTCATTCTTGGGCAAGGAAACGCTCACGGCAGGGTTGCGCAAATTGCGGCATGTGTCGACTTCGAACGGCGTCAAGCCGGTTGATGCTTGGACCAATCCTTGGTGGGCATACTCGATCGTTGGCAAATGGTCGACCCAGTCTTGTCCTAGATATGACACTTGATATCTGAGCGCATCTTCGAGAGTTCGATTCTGGCGCTCACTCGCTCCATCGGCTTGAGCTCTCCCGGCGGTGGTCATGGCTTGGCGGATACCCATAATCTGCATGAAGGACTTCCAAAACGTGCTTGTAAACTTGGGGTCACGGTCGCTGATGATCATTGCTGGTAGTCCATGGTGGCAAACAACATGTTCGAAGAATTTCTTCGCCGTTTGGGGTGCATCGACATCTGATCTCGTCGGGATGTACTCTTGGAGAGCTTGTCTAACACGACCAAAATAGCATCATATCTTTTTGACACTGGTAAACCGGTGATCCAATCCGTTGAAACAGTTTGTCAACACTCTTCCGGCGCGGGAATGGGAATCATCTTGCCATTTGCACGCAGACTGCTCGTCTTGTATCGAATGCATGTTTCGCAAGTCGCGACGTAGAACTTCACGTCTTGGGCAAGCGTGTTCCGTTAGTACGAATGCGCTACACTTAACATTATACGTCGAGTTCCAGGGTGCGCGGCAGTGCTTGAATAGTGCGCGTGAGATAAAATCTCGGCGCGTAGCACGTCACCGTTGGGGACACATAGCTTCCAAACTTGGTCTTGGCTTCGGAGAAAGCAGAGTCCTTCCTTCCACTTGAAGGCTTCACGTTTCATGGACTTTGTCCCTGAGTCCATTGCGTATGCCTTCACAAAAGTTCCTTGGTTTTGGTGTCCATCTCGATGGTGCTAAAGAACACTTGCTCCGAGTGGTTCACCGTTAGGCGTTGAGGCACTAGCACTCCGTTTTGCTCCGCGAAGTCGGGGATGAACTTGCGGTAGTACCTGGCAAGACCGACAAAACTAATGACACCTTTGCTTGACTGAGGCTCCGGCCATTTTTCGATAGCACGGATTTGGACTGGTCCACGTGGAGGCCATCTTTCGAAATGGTGTGACCCAAAACGTTGACAGAGTCGACACCAAACGAGCACTTGGAAGGACGCGCGTATAGCTTCTCGGTGCGAAAAACAGTGCAAATTGAACGCAAATGATCAGCGTGCTCTTCGATCGTCCGCGAGAACACACAAATGTCGTCCGTGTACACCACGACAAAGTCGAACTTGTCAAACAATCGACGCATAAGGCGAGACCAAATGCCTGGCATGCCTGCCATACCCATTGGGGTCACTACCCATTCATAAACATCGCGATGGGTCCTGAAGGTGGTGTACTTCCTTGCTGATGACATCACGAGCATTTGGTGGTAGCCTGACGCCAAGTCGATCTTCGTAAAGACTCGGCATCCGTGGATGCGGTCAAACACATCTTCAATGTTGGGTAGCGGGACCTTTGGCACAATGGACTGAGAGTTGACATGGCGGTAATCCAACACCCATCGTGTAGGGGTATCTATCAGGCGTGGCGGTACGAAGCCACTCACGGCGTGAAAGCATCTGACCATCATCACTGGGAACACCGAAGATGTTGGATACCCAGTCGCTGTTCGAGAGCTCGATCCAGCCCTTTTTCAACAGATCGTCGCCGAACGTGTCCAAAGAACCTACCTTGGACAAACGGACCGGGGGTCGGTGCTGGGGCCTCACGTCAGGCTTCATTGTCAAATCGAACTCAATCCCACGAGGCGGTGGTAACGTGTTGGGTAACTTGTCGGGAAACACGTCACGAAATTCATCCACGACCCTGGCCACGAGCGGGTGTAACTTCTGCGGAGGTTCCGTTTTCGTCGTGACTTTAATCATCCATCCTTCGATTCGTGCAGGCTCGACTTCACTTGAGTTGATGTTGCGGATTTGGTGGGTACGCCAGTCGATGACAGGGTTACAACGAAAGAAACAGGGTTTTCCCAATATGACGTCAAAGCCCTACTTCCCCAGATTCCGCTCGGTAAGTATAAGATCCGGGAACGTCCATTGACCAAAACAAAGTGTGCCAGATACTTCCTTCACTTTCTTAGTGCCAGAGCAGTGCCCATCGAAGCCTTCTGCTCGAACTTCCTTGGAACGGATCACTGTCTTGGCCAAACCTGGGCGGCAAAGTAATTTCGAGGCACCAAGAGAGTCGATCAGGATGCGAACGCTTGGGCTGTCGAGTGCGCCATGAACTATCATCAACTTGTTTTCACGCGCTGGCACCTTGCTTGCTTGCTGGGTGGTACTGATGTTAAGTGACTCCTCCTCCCCAGAGTCTTGCTGGGCTAGGTCCATGTTGTTGCCTAGGATCACTTCTTCAACGTCATCGTCGCTGTCTTCTGTGTCGCTGTGGACTTCGGTTAATTGGGCATTGTGCTGACGACTTGGTGTATTGCGCTGGGGTCGCTGAGGCCGGTTGGCATGTCTTGAGATGTTGTTGCGCTGGGGCTGGGCTTGGCTTCTTCCTTGATTGCTCCGGGGTGGAGAGCGGCAGTCACTGATTCTGTGGCACACTTGCGTACAGATTCGTCGGAACTTGGCAACATACTCGGTCAAGCTCGCACAGTGTGCTTGCTTCAGTTCGTAAAGCTGATCACGCAGCCGATTTTGTAAATCGTCGGGTTCAAACTCGGCTTGCAGCTCTTCTTCTAGTTCAATGAGGGTGCTTGGAGAATCACCGCGCGAAAGGCGTTCTTGGTACCAGGCTACGGCAAAGCCACAGAAATTTGCCACCATCGTGGCAATGCATCGCTGTTGAGTCCCATCGTTGTCTTGGTAATCCACGTTCTTTGCATTGATAAATATCGTAACTTGGTGGATGTATAGGCTAATACTTTCGTCCATTCGTCCATAATACTTAGGCATTTTTAATCCTTCAACTTTAAGCTCTGTTTGTCTTGTCGGTCGTTCGATGTGTTGACTGGCCATTCGCTCGTTTGCTTCCACTTGAGCGGCTTGGGTACGGGTAAGCATTTCCAACAGCTGTTCATGTCGCTGAAAGGATTCTGCCATTGTGCGCAAAACTTCATCCATCTTGTTATTCTGGTGAAATTGAATTAATCTACTTCGAACTTCGACCTACTTGCTTCAGCCTTGATCTTGCGGGCCTTGTGGTACACTTGGATCTTGCGGTCGAGGACTCCTTCAATCAGTTCTTCGGTTTGGTCGTTCCGGTGGATCAATAAGTCTGTGATCTATTGGATAGCGTTACGCGCGTCGGATTTCTTCGCTTCGGGGATCTGGGCACGCAACTTGTTGATAACCACGCGTTGGTGACGGGTCAACACGCGAAGGTCTTGGCGTAGCTTAACCGGCAGATCCGGACAGTCGAATAATTGGCCGATGTTTTTCGTGGCCGCGAGTTGGGACTTGAGGGTCTTGCTACGGGGTATACACTAGCAGTTCACTCAGAACGTGTATGGATTTTGTTGCTGAGACTATCACCAGGTAACGGGTGGCAAAGACCACGTTTTTAAAACCTTTGGCGATGTGTAGTCTCTGCAACCGTCTAAGAAGACTGGCTACGTACAGCGGGTTGACGGAGCTTGGGAACCGTCGGGTTCAAACTCGGCTCGCAGCTCTTCTTCCAGTTCTATTAGGGTGTTTGGAGACTCACCGCGCGAAAGCCGTTCTTGGTACCAGGCTGCGGAAAGGCCACGGAAATTTGCCACCATCATGGCAATGCATCGCTGTTGAGTCCCATCGTTTTCTTGGTAATCCACGTTCTTTGCCTTGAAAAATGTCGTAACTTGGTGGATGTATAGGCTAATACTTTCGTCCATTCGTCCATAATACTTAGGCATTTTTAATCCTTCAACTTTAAGCTCTGTTTGTCTTGTCGGTCGTTCGATGTGTTGACTGGCCATTCGCTCGTTTGCTTCCACTTGAGCGGCTTGGGTACGGGTAAGCATTTCCAACAGCTGTTCATGTCGCTGAAAGGATTCTGCCATTGTGCGCAAAACTTCATCCTTCTTGTAATTCTGGTGAAATTGAATTACTCTACTTCGAACTTCGATCTATTCTTGCTTCAGCCATGATCTTGCGGTCGAGGACTCCTTCAATCAGTTCTTAGATTTGATCGTTCCGGTGGATCAATAAGACTGTGATCTCTTGGATAGCGTTGCGCGCGTCGGAGTTTTTCGCTTCGGGGATCTGGGCGCGCAACGTGTTGATAACCACGCGTTGGTGACGGGTCAACACGCAAAGGTCTTGGCGTAGCTTATCCGGCAGATCTGGATAGTCGAATAATTTGGCGATGTCTTTCGTGGCCGTGAGTTGGGGCTTCCGGGTCTTGCTACCCGGCATACACTAGCTGGTCACTCAGAACGTGTGTGGATTTTGTTGCTTAGACTATCACCAGGTAACGGGTAGCAAAGACCAAGTTTTCAAAACCTTTGGCGAGGTGCTGTCTCTGCAAACGACCACACAACTGTCTAAGAAGACTGGCTCCATACGGCGGGTTGACGGGGCTTTGGGCGAGGGAACCAGGAAGTGCTACCAATTGTAGCACTGCAGGAGGAAGCGTATGTAGCTGAGGGCAAAAAAATGCACAATGAATTAACTGAGGATCTACTAAGATCTCCATAATTCTCATCACTATGAAATCTTCTTAGTCTACTTCACTACGTCTACACTACAGTAATATGCACTTTTGTATACAATGGATGCGGGTGCTGTTGAGACATCGGGGGACTTCACTAGGCTAGCGATTCTAAGCCATACATGCCCTTGAGACACATCCCCAGGCAAGCATTAGCTATGGTGCGTCATTAGCCAGGTACTTAGGAGCTGGGTGAGGGCAAGGCGCTACCCCCACCTGTCACATCACTGTAGTATGAATGCTTGCACTATCTTGCTGAAACGCAGATTCAGTGCCAAAACAGAGGTAGGCAGCAGATAGCATGTACTCACTGAGCGTATAAATGTAGTCACCAGCGTTTGCGGGCCTTCGAGGAACGCAAGTTCAGTTGTCCCATCGGCCCAAATTCCCCCCCATTCCATGATGGACCCATCACCATTTTGATGGCTGAACACCGTCTTCACGTTGAGCCCAACACAATGCCAGTAGGACTTAAGGCCATTGGGTCCATCCAAGCTCCATTTGTTCTCGTCAGAGAACACAACGGCACCCCACTTGGAAATACCCAATTCGACCATTTTCATCGCCCATTTAACGCGGTTTTTCATGTGTTCCTCGGTGAGTTTGGGTGCCTTGTTCATCTTGATGAACTCAAACTTTTTCGCCGAGAGTAGGTACCGTGCAATAGTTGTCTTGTCGATGCCAAGGTTGAGCTGGTCGTTCAGTTTGGCGCAACTCAACGTCTCGTTGATGCTGATGCAGTGAAAGCGGCGCTCTTGTTTTCGCGTTACTTCTTCGGACGACCTTTTTTATAGCGCTGGCCGTAAGTGGTAGAGTCTTTGAGAAATTTGGCGATGGTTACGTGATAGCGGTGCAGTCTACGACCGATTTCGCGAGCACTGAGGCTCTCGGCAGCCCACGCTAAGGCCTGACCTTGCTCGACAGCGCTCAGATGAGTCCCAAGACCCATTCAATGACACAGGAGTGAGATTTCAAGTGTATTGGGTTCCTTTACAACTACTGAGTGGACTCCGTGCGAATTGTGGTCGTCCACGTGGCACAAAAGTGCATGGACGTGCTTGTCACCACGTGGTTATAACCATTTGCATTGGTGCCAAAACGTATTTTTTTGTTAGTATCGGAGTCGACCACAGCTGAACGTTAATGCGAATAACCGTCGATGGACAATGGCTGCTGAGATCGACGGCGCACAAGGTCGTTGTTCCACTCCGATGCAGTGAGCAGGTGCTCCGTGGTGTTGTTGTCCTCGATGATCATGTTGTGCAAACAAATGCAAGCAAGCCACACGACGCGCATGTGGTCACGACTCCACAATTGGCTGGGATTGGCCAGAATGTGATACTTTCATGTCGTTCACAATAACGTTAGTACTTTTCCTTCTCCGTTGAAGGACTACTCAGACTTTTCTGAAACGTTGTGTGTGATGGATAAATTCCATCAACCAAGAGATAAAACATATCGAACGAAATCCCATTGACCTAATTCACAATATTGTACGATTAATGCAAGACAAAATGTTAGAGGCAAAATATGTATTTATTTGTAAGAGTAAAGCAAGCAAAAATACTCGGGCTAAAATATACTTACCGAAAATCCATCAGGGATGTTGCAAGTTTAGCCAGTTTCACCATCAGTGTCGAACGGTCCAAAACGTTAATGTCATTTTTGGACCCTGGAACCCCCAGAAACGCATGCCAAATCCACAGATCTTGCGTCGCAATCGCTCCCAATATCATAGACCGCTTGCCGTTGCGGTCTTGATATTGACCTTGCCAGGCAACAGGGCAATTTTTTCACTCCAGTGGGTGCAATCGATAGAGCCAAACATTCCAGGGAACCACGACTTTCGTTCCGGTTGAGATGTTTTTCGATGGCTGTTGATTCACGAAGGCGACAGTACTCGGCGGTCAAGTCAGCGCAGACGCCATAGGCCAGTATACGCATCGACACAGTGCAATTTTGTAATGGTGACAGACCTATGTCATGCCATGATTACCTAACTTTCCGAATGCGTCTGGTGTTTGGACAAAGTATTATCCGCAGCAGCCACGGTATACCAACTAGCCGCCGCATACGTTCCTACATGTCTGCCGCCGGTTTCAAATGATCGGAATACGGAGTCCTCGCTTAATATCAAACCGGCGGCAGACATGTAGGTACGTATGCGGCGGCTAGTTAATACCAAGAACGTCGTGCACGAGATCAAAATGATCCATCTCATGGAACCCCGCCATGACGAAAGCCAGCGTGCTAACTGTCCTGCCGTGTACGTAGATGGTTACCCGTTTTCACCAAAGTAGTCGTCGATAATCTTCTGGTGCCCACCAGCCTGGTTTCGATCGATGTTTGGCTGGCGACCGCGACGAAACCCGCTCCATGACCGAAAGTACACAGCTGCGGCTTTGCGGACGGCTTCTTGGGCTGTCGTACTTATGATGGCATCGATTTCCTCGTCGGACGAATCCATCAGTTATTCGACAACTGCATGAGTCGGTCATTCCATCGCATATTGTTGTGGACTTCGAAATGACCATGCACATATTATCTATTTATAATGTAATAATTTTCGCAGAATTGCGGTTAAAAAGTCAGTGTCTCCATGCGAACGAATATCCTTCACACTCAAAACTTATTGAATTTAATGCTGAATATGAAACTAAAAAGGACTCAGATCCAGGGTCAAAATCCGTGTTCCGGTGGAGATGCTCTTAGTGATGAAATTTGCTTGAGGATTCGTCCAAGTGGCTGACTTGGGAAATGTTAAGATGCTAACTTAACGTATAGCTCAAAAAGGTGAGTTCGGTACTGCAACTTTCACGTCGAGATAATTTGAACTTCGCCAGATATGGTCGATTGAATGGAGCTCAAAATCGGCAAATCACTGATCTGTCACATTATTTCATGTTGCCAGGCAGGCCCTCAATATTTTGCCGAATATTGCGTTTTTCGCCAAAACATATAGAAATACGTTCAAGGGACTTTTTTTTCTTAAATTGGCAAGAACTGAAAATCGTAATTTTCTTTCGAAATATGTTTCATCGACACAGTAAAACATTGAACCCTTGAACGTCTTCTATATTTTTGGCGAAAAACACGAAATTTCGCAAAATAATGAATTCTCGAAATTTTGGATCCAGACAGATAATTTTTCATTTCTTCTAAATTGCCAAAATATCGAAGATTTTGGCCTCTATTTTTACATCCAGACTCACCCTATTAATACAAATACTCCGAAGTCATCTTAAATTGTACTAACTTACTGTTAGTACTCGGAGTATTGGACAAAGCGGTGTAAACGATCATAATTACACTTGCAAGTATGCATACTACGTAGTAACAAGTTACGAATCGAATTCAATACTCCTGCATTTTTTCGTGGACTATAACTTGTAGGATTATAGTCTGACTGAGTTACATGCCTTCCCCTAAAAAGAAAATGTGTTCTTAACAGTAAATTGGTCTGTTACGTTAACGATATAACAGTATACTACAGTGGTTGAGTGTGGTCAGAGAATTAATTTGTCGCCCTCTGGTGCATCAAAGCCATAACACGTTGTCTCCACGGCAAGAAACGCGCATGCTTTTGTTTGATGATTTCGCGCTGCACGTACGCATCCTTCTGGCCGTCTTCGATGCCCGTCACATCGACACCCTTCAAAGCCGCGAACTCATCCACACTCACAAACCCGGTGGCAGGTCGAAATATGTGCGACACATGGCTGACAGAGCGCATCAAGATGTGTGTTGGCGATACTTGTCGCACCTCGGTCCTACATGCAACGAAAAAGCTAAGTCTACCGTCCACAACAACCCCCGAACTAAGTACGCACCACGACATGACATGGTGCTGCTTTTGGAGGGGAAGGCACGCATGGGCTTCGTCGTGTTCGACTTGGCACATGACCTTGACCAACCGATCTGCTTCGACGAAGTGTCCTTGGAGAGCGTTCACGAAGATGCCTGTGGGTGTGGTCGTGTGAATCAGGCGTGTGTTGGATGTGACCTCTTCCACCACCTAACCAAACACAAAGATCAGGTTGACCCTCCATTCGTCCGACTAAGTACTTGCCGTTTGGACATAATTGGGGACATGCATCGCCTGCATGTTGGTCTCGATCAAGCGTCGAAACATTTGCACCGTTCCTGGCCACGTGAACTGTATCCGCTCAATCCACGTAAACGGATCGTTGAGCTCGTCCGACGCTTGAAAGTCAAATTGGTAAAAATCCTCGTCATAGCCCACAACAGGAAATAACGCGAACGGCTCGTGCATGTTGTGGTACATTTGCTGCGTGAGCCACTTCTTGCCCAGGTTTCGAGCCCTCGGGTCGGCCACCAACGTCGCACTGTGCCACGCATTGCTGCGGGACATGGCTGGCTACATCCAAAAGACGCAATGATTTCACTCGCCTGCCTCTATGGAAATGTGAAAACGCACCGGAATATTCGTCAAAACAAAGCGTTGCATGGCCTTCGTGAGGGATTCCAACTCTTGCGTTTGAGTGACCAGTGACTGGCGGTCCCTCAAGACCTGATGGACTTCTCTTTTGAACACCATGGCAATGGAATGCCAGGATAATGGACCATCGCTTGCTTCACGCGGCACCTTGGACGACGTCCTGCCTGTTTTAAGACGGACAAGGATCGACTGAAGGTGCGCGCACTGTGCTTTGATAGTCGTCTCGTCAGCAATCATCTTGCGGTGATACTCGCGACGCTTCTCTCGAAAGTACTGACGCCGAGGGGGAATTTTGTCGGCAATCTCGTACGTAGAGGCGGCACTGTTGGACGACATGCTTGTCTTGACTTCTGCCCGATGCGTGGTACGGATGTACAATCTGACCTTCGCGTGTAGACAATTTAACATTCATATGTATGCACCTCTTCTTGGTTTGACGATTGATTGGCTGGCTTATACATTTAATTTTCTTGAGAGCTTACAGTTAGCACCGGTACAGACAGTGTAACGGTTAGGGCAGAACGTACAGTTTGAAGACAACAAACTCCAACTCTCGACTCTCCCATTCCAAATTAATCCGCTACTAGTATGGAGGAGATTTCCCAATGAGAAATATTCTCGTTGGCAGGATTAGCCAATTAAATCATAGTATTTGGATTGAGTTCAGAGCAAGATAGCCAATCATGAAAAGGTAACCCAAATCACGCCATTCTATTGGCTCTGCCCTTGAGAATATTTCTCATCGGGAGGAAGGCCGGAATATTAATAGCGATTCTGAGTATATTATTACGCTTAGGTTGAACTTGTGCATGAGAAATATTCCCATCGACCGCTTTACATAGTTTAACCGAGATATTGTCCTTTTCACCTAAATTTGGACTGGGCAGTTTATTTGAGAAATCGACCCGAAGCACAATTGTATACCATACAATGTATACCATACGAAAATTAAATATAAATAGTTCAACTGGGACAAATGTGTGAAAGCCTTGGACTGGGCTAGCATTGGTTGGGATTTAGGATTGAAGAAATTTCATTTGGCTCGTTGATTCCCTGCGTTTGGGCTGCCTATATTCTCTATTCTGCTATTCGATTGGACTACCCACTCCAACTTCGAATCGAATGCATAATATTTCTTATCTATGCTTGACTTGCGCTACTGGGAAAGGTATATTTGGAACAGAGGAAATACTGTAGCGTTTTAGGCTACGCTCATCGTTGTACAGTACCTCATTCTGGCGTTTACGACTGGCAATGCAATGAAGAGAATGGGATAGCTACTGTATCCCCGTATGCGTGCGTCGTGTGATTCAGTGATAACTACACCATTTTGCGTTTAATTTCAGCTTTTTTTCAAAACATTTCCACCAACGTCCGATATATTTCACCGAATCACCAATATAATTCACCCAACCTCCATTATATTTCACGCCGAATTGACAGTGAAATTTGGCCATTATATTTCACCCAACCTCCGACATAATTCACCCAAAAACTGTTAATGTTACCTTTCGAAAATATATTTCACCTGACCACTGGAAAGTAAATTAAAACCAACACATCTACGACATCTACGGCTCAAGCACCAACGTCCATGTCTTTCATATTCTCAGCGCGGACATAGAACGGTTCAAGGCGGGCCGTGTACGATTCGGCTCAATTCTTAATTCATTGTTGAGTTAAATACGATAAATGCACAGAATATCTGCAATTGCCTCGTCAGCTGTGTGTTCCTAGTATTGCATGCAAAACACATTACGAGTCTGTCCGTCAGGCGGTGGCCCCATAAAGGCTGCGACTCGTTCGCGCAAAGATGCTTAATGCGGCTCTTCAACGCCGGCCACATATTCTCGATCGGGTTCAACATCGGGGAGTACGGCCCTAGTTTTAAGAACAAAGCGTCTTGAAACTTCATGTTAGCGGTCAACAGAGAGACGTACCGGAGTTTGTGGTGCAGGGATGGCCTCTTCCATAGAGCGCAGATTCAAAAATGCTTCGATCTTTCTACGGTAGAATCCCAGCCCGAATTATAACAACTGCTACAATTATATTTTCTAAAGTTGGAATTAACCGTAGGTTGGGTGAATTATAACAGAGGTTGGGTGAAATATATCGCCGATGTTTTACATCAGCATGAAATATAATGGAGGTTGGGTGGATTATATTGGCGATTCGGTGAAATATATCGGAGGTTGGTGGAAATATATTGAAAATAAGCTGGAATTAAACGCAAAATGGTGTACTATTATATTTAATAGTAACGTTACTATTATTATTAATAATAATAGTACTAATAGTACTACGGAACCTGTCATGACTCATGGATGGACATTGTGTGTCCTCCAAGTGTTTTCAAGACCTCAATTTTGTCGAACATCATTGTGTTCTCTCGCGCCAATTCATACTGTACAGTACTGCGCTTGCCATGGGGTAGTGTGAGCTTGTGCCATCCTATCATTGTCGCTTGGTCTATCGAGAAAGCAAAACGAGAAAGCAAAGGTCTCGGATATATGCTGAGATTCAAATAAGCAGCGCTAAGCATTCCATCTGTGATGTACGGATAGCAGGCAATGGAGTCACATACAGTAATTGCCGAAAAAAGTGGGAAAGTAGCACAAGGCATTTATATAGGAATTTGTATGAACAGTATTTATTACATTGGGTGGAAGTAAATATAATAAACTTACTAAGTATATTCTGATTGGTCGTTTTAACCGGCATTTTCACCAATGACAGGATATCCAAAAATAGAATTGGTGTCCATGATCGATATACTACGTAATAATGAGGATGATAAAAAACAGTACATATACGAAGTTACCTCACATGTAAATTTCTGCCCGAACTGGGAAGTATGGTATTAACTGTAAAAAGCAAACTTTATCATACATTTCCATAGAGTGGAATCTACAAGGCACCCGACTGGCCCAACCGGGCATGCGACGCCAACTGCGCGAACGGTCCCCCGTCGGTGGCCAAGAGGGCGTGGGGGGCGTCGTACTCCACCACTCGGCCTTGATCTAACACTAAAATGCGGTCGCTGTCCAGGATCGTGTCGAGGCGGTGGGCGATCACGAGCATCGTGACGCCATCGAAG
>NW_009798279.1:100890-102209 GCF_000520075.1 Aphanomyces astaci
GACGGTATCGCATTGAGAAGGATTTGAACTCAATTGATCCCACTGATGGCCACGTCTTTGGCGGGGCTACTAGAACCGCCGAAGCATTGACAGAGTCGCCTTCAGTGTCCAACGAGATGTAATGCTCCAGCCGTTCCACGCACGTCATGATGTTCTCCAATGTTGATGCTTTGAATGTAAATCGGGACAACAACGACGACATCTGCGCCGCGTACGTGAGAGCGAGTCCCGCGGCGGTGATGCCGATGCTCGCTTTGGACGCGACCGCGATGAAGGCGACCCCGCCCACGATTCCAGACGAGAGCCAGTCCAGCCGCATTTGCATCCAACGAGAGGACATGCGATACAGCATGAAGAAGCTCTGGCTGTGGTCGAGTATGGTGCGATTCTGTCGGGCGAATACTTCGGTCATGCCAAAGGCGCGGATGGTGGAGAGGCCGTTAACGGTCTCTGCAATGAGATTCAGCACGGGGGATCGCGCCATACTTTCGAGGCGCTTGAGCTCGGCCGACGTCTTGTTGTAGTACAACTGCACCTTGGCAAAACCAAACACAATCGGAGCGTACACGACCAACATGAACGGTGACGTGGCAGCACACACGACGACGATCGCTGCGATTTGAAACGCAAACTGGAGAAAGAGGACCCCAGTGAACGGCAGCATGCTGTCGACTTGATCTAAATCGCTCGAGAACCGATTGAGGATGCGGCCAACAGGTGTGATGTCGAAGAACGTCGTCACAGGCCCGTGAAGGACTCTGCGAAACAGCTTTTCATGCATGGCCTGGGAACAGCGAAGCGACAGCCTCAACACGAGCAAGCTACGCCCCCACACGAGCCCCATCGACAACACAGCGAGCACGACGTAGATCGACGCAGACGTGAGGTTGCTGTTACTCGTATGACTGGACCAGAATCCCATAAACCAATCGGTCAGCGTCAGTTCCGCCTGCGACAACGTGTACGCTGCGAGAATGGTCGCCAACACCACCCCACCATTCCGTCCACTCGCGTGGAAGTACGCAACATACGTGGCAGTCGCTACGCCACCCACGTTGCGGTCTTCTTTTGAAATCAATGTACCCCCACCATCAATGTCCTCGTCGCTGGAGCTGCCTTTCGTGACTTCCACCTCTGACGCTTGGGGACATGTAGCGTCCCCTTGGTCAAAGCTCACGAGATGCGGAAACCCTTGCTTTATCGAGTCAAACGTTCCATCCCCGACGATCATGCCGTCTTCCATGACGAGAATGCGATCGGCATGGGGCAAGAAGTGGTAGTGGCTGTTGAGTACTAGCACCACCGTCTTGTCCGCCAAC
>NW_009798279.1:103146-105668 GCF_000520075.1 Aphanomyces astaci
GTGCTGGATCCACGCTTCTTGGTTCACATACGCCACGCGTCCAGTTACGAGTCGACTTCCGCTGACTTGGTGGATTTCTCCCAGGAGCGCGCTGATGAGGCTGGACTTGCCGCTACCGACGGGCCCCACTACGATCGTGAGGGTGTTGGGGGCGATGGTCAGCGAGATGTCCTTCAACGTCATTGGTCCTTCGTTCTCGCTGGCCTCTTGTCTACCACTGGGGTCGATGTTCCAGCTGAAGTTTGCATGTTGCATCTGGACTGTGGCTTCGATGGGGGTGGTTTGAAGTGGAGAGCCCACACTAAGGACGACTTCGTTGAGTGACATAAACTTGCCAATTCGAATACAAGACGCGACGGCTTCGGAGACACCCATGACGGAGCTGGAGAAAACGCTGCACGGCATTCGGGCCACGTTCATGTAGGCCAAGGTCGTGAACGCCACAGAAGTGGTGAGTTGGTAGCCTTGGGCGACGTACACGGCCAAGCAAAGGGCCAACGACAGCACGGGTGCAATGCTGAGGACGATCGTGTTGAGCACTCGATGGTACTGATACGACCGCAGCAACCGCAACTCGTCGGAACGGATGGCGTCGATGCGACGCTCCAAGTAACTTTCCCACGCGTACAGTTTGACCACCCGAACGCCCTGAAGGACTTCGCTCGTGAGCTTCACGCGCTCGGCTTGCACTGTCAAGACCTGGCGGCGGACTTCGCCCACGGCTTTGGACGAGATGAAGCCCCAGTATAGCACTAGAGCCATGGACATCCCCCCTACTAGCCCCACGACTGGCCCCATCGCGATCCCCACGAGAACGAAAAGGACAACCAGGGTCAGCGGGGCCATCAACACCCACGGCCCCCCCAAGTACCCTTGATATACACGTTCGGAGTCCACGCTCGACAGCGTGACGATTTCTCCAGACGACATGGCACGCTTCGCTCCCACCGACAGATGGAGGGTCTTTAGATACACGCAATCCATGACGATAGATTTGGCGTTCACACCCAAGTTGGAGGTCAAGAACTGGCCATAATCTTGCAAAGTCACGGAAAGAAACGACAACACAGTCAAGAGAGTTGCCAACACATACCCTGACGAGATCCCCATCGGCGTGTGGACGGGCTGGTTGTCGGCGAAGGGGGAGGCTTGCAGGAACTCCAAGAGGAACTTGATCACAACGGGCTGTAGAAGCGACAAGGCAGAGCAGAACCCGTACAAGGCCGTGGTCCACAGCGTTTTAAACTGCAGCGTCCGCCACAGCGCCCGCGTGTAGTTTGGATGTGTTTGGGAGCGGACTTCATGTCCCCAATGTGACTGGAACGTTTGATTTAAGTGCGCAGCAGTGTCTTGCGGGCACAGCTGCCACACGTCTTGTTCTTGTAACGGTCTCTTTGCCCCGAGATGGATCAGAGGATCCATCCATAGCATTGTCAGGAGACTGAACCAATTCGCGGCCCCCATTGGATTGGGCAGGTTGCGCCATGCTGAAGTATCATGCACCAACCTTTTTGGAGAGTCCAAGGTCGCGTACTCGCCAACACCGAGTTCTTGTAGGCGGGACCGCTTCATTGCGACCATGGGGGAAGGTTCGACCGCCTGGGGAGGAGTCTGCAGGATTGGAAATGCCACCATCATCATGGTGGATCTATTCACCAGTAAAAAAGAACCCTACTTCCAATCTTGACGTTTTGCAAACAATTAATATTGCTGGTGTCTGGGGGACGTTACACTAGCTTGCCCCACGATGACGACAAACTGTCCTCATCAGAGAAGGTTATGAACCGACGCCACTCACGATGCGCAACGTGGACGGACAAAGCATTTCAGAATTGCTGCTGTCCAGTCATCGGATAGTATTCGAATGCACTGTACTTGGTAGTCTTGTCATGCACGTTATTGGCAGAATCAAACGTTTCTTCAGCTAAAGGCCTTGGCTGCAGTATTGAAAGCAAGTCCAATGTCGTGCTTGTATAGCTACCCTGAATCTATCTCATATTTAGAGTCGTCATTGACGAGATTCCAACAATGGACCGATGCAGCAATCCCCCCATAATGTTACCCAGCAAATGCAACCCCGACGAGAAATACAGTACATATAGTCGTAAGATTACGTGAAGTTAACGTTACTGTATTGACTTTGCAAATACCCCTCAACGCGTGCTGACCACTGCCTGTGTTGCGCTGAACACTGATGGTTCAGCATAAAGGACTGAGTCACATAACGCAAGTATATACTGTATAGCTCACCCATTCTCTTTAGTGCATTGCCAGTCGTAAACGCCAGCAATATGGTACATAGATGGGCATTGCATTCTAAGGCTTATTGCATGTTTGCATAGAGTAGAATCTACAAGGCACCCGACTGGCCCAACCGGGCATGCGACGCCAACTGCGCGAACGGTCCCCCGTCGGTGGCCAAGAGGGCGAGGGGGGCGTCGTACTCCACCACTCGGCCTTGATCTAACACTAAAATGCGGTCGCTGTCCAGGATCGTGTCGAGGCGGTGGGCGATCACGAGC
>NW_009798279.1:108007-109498 GCF_000520075.1 Aphanomyces astaci
GTCCGCCGTCGGCCCCTTCCACCAGGCGGAAGAGCGCCGCCATGAGCGAGCTCTTACCCGACCCCGTGCGCCCGCATATGCCCACCTTTTCCCCTCCAACGACCTCAAACGACACATCCGTCAAGACCAAATCCAAGTTGGGACGGTATCGCATTGAGAAGGATTTGAACTCAATTGATCCCACTGATGGCCACGTCTTTGGCGGGGCTACTAGAACCGCCGAAGCATTGACAGAGTCGCCTTCAGTGTCCAACGAGTTGTAATGCTCCAGCCGTTCCACGCACGTCATGATGTTTTCAATCATGGAGGATGTCATGGTCATTCTTGATAGAAACGATGGCATTTGGGCCGCGTACGTCAGAGCCAGCCCCGCGGCGGTGATGCCGATGCTCGCTTTGGACACGACCGTGATGAACGACACGCCGGCGAGGATGCCCGCAGAGAGCCAGTCAAGCCGCATCTGCAGCCACCTTGACGAGATGCGGTAGATCATAAAGTAGCTCTGGTTGTGGTCGAGTATGGTGCGGCTCTTGGTAGCAAACTCGTCGGTCATGCCAAAGGCGCGGATGGTGGAGAGGCCATCGATGGTTTCTGAGATGAGGTTGATCACGGGGGTGCGGGAGATGCTCTCGAGGCGCTTGAGCTCGGACGATGTGAGCAGAAAGAACACTTGCACCTTGTGGAACAAGTACACGAGTGGAACGTACACGAGCAAGATAAACGGTGACGTGGCAGCACACACTACGATCACGGCGGCGATTTGAAACCCAAATTGGAGAAAGAGGACCCCAAAGAACGGCAGGATGCTGTCGACTTGATCTAAATCGCTGGAGAATCGATTGAGGATACGACCGACTGGCGTGATGTCGAAGAACGTCGTCACAGGCGCGTGAATCACCTTGCGGAACAGCTTGGCATGCAGCGCCTTGGAGCACAACACGCACAGAAACAACACGTACACACTGCGCCCCCACACAAGCGCCATCGCCACGAGGGCTAGCACGACGTATACGACGACGGATGTGACATCGTTCCCCGGGTGGGTGGACCAGAACCCCATGAACCAATCCGTGGCCACCACTGCCGTCTGCGATATCGTAAACGCCACGACGATGCTCACGGCCACGAACGCCCCGTTCCACCCCGTGGACCGCAAGTACGTCAGGTACAGACCAGACGACACGCCGCCCATCTGCCTGTCTTCTTTCTGCACCAGAACCCCGCCGCCGCCGCCGCTTTTCGAGTCGCCTGCTTTGGCCTGCTTCTCCTCGTCTGCCTTGACAACAACACCACCACCACCACTCGCGCCTTCTTCTGGCCAGTCAGCCTCCATCACAAGCGTCGAAGGGTCTTCCGACACGTCTGTAAAGCTCACGAGATGCGGAAACCCTTGCTTTATCGAGTCAAACGTTCCATCCCCGACGATCATGCCGTCTTCCATGACGAGAATGCGATCGGCATGGGGCAAGAAGTGGTAGTGGCTGTTGAGTA
>NW_009798279.1:114077-119794 GCF_000520075.1 Aphanomyces astaci
TGGGGGCGATGGTCAGCGAGATGTCCTTCAACGTCATTGGTCCTTCGTTCTCGCTGGCCTCTTGTCTACCACTGGGGTCGATGTTCCAGCTAAAAGTGCCATGGCTAACCTCCACGGCGAAGGACGAATCAGCGGCAGCTCCTTTGAGCACTTGTGGACTTGGAGGTACTTGTGCGATTTCGTCGGCCAAGAGGAACGTGCCGACTCGCGTACAGGACGCCCAGGCTTCCGATGCAAACATGATGGAGCTGGAGAAGACGGTGCACGGTAGCCGAGCCACGTTCATGTACGCGAGGGCTGTGAACGCCAGCGACGGCGTGAGCTTGTGGCCTTGAGCCACATACACGGCCAGACACAGCACGAGCGACAGAATCGGCGCGATCGATAGCGTCACAGTGTTGAGCACGCGCACGTACTGGTACTTTTTGAGCAGGGCCAGCTCCTCGTCTCGAATGGACGCGATGCGCGCCTCCAGCGGCGACTCCCACGCGTACAGCTTGACCACACGCACCCCCTGGAGCATTTCGTTCGTGAGCTTGACGCGCTCGGACTGGACGGTGAGGATTTCGCGGCGGACGGCGCCGACGGCCGTGGATGTGGTGTAGCCGGTGTACAGCAATGCTGCCATGACGACGCCGCCGACGACACCGGACACGGCGCCCAGATCGAAGCCAATCATGATGAAGATGGCCAGCACGGTCACGGGCGCGACGAGGACCCATGGCCCGAGCAGGAACCCCTGGAACAACCGCTCCGAGTCCACGGATGACAGCGTGACTATCTCCCCTGACGACATGTTGCGTTTGGCAAAGCCGGACAGTTTGAGCGACTTGAGGTAGACCGAATCCATGACGATGGACTTGGCGTTCACGCCCAAGTTGGACGACACGTACTGGCCAAAGTCGATGATCGTCACGGACAAGAACGAATGGACAGTCAGCAGCGCCGCGAGGGCATACCCCGACGAGATGCCCAGGGATGTGTGGACAGGTACTTGGTCGTCGTTCGATTTGGCTTGGAGGAACTGCAGAAGCGACTTGATGATGTTGGGCTGCAGCAACATGAGCGCAGCGTACAATGCGTACAGCGCCACATTGAAGTACCATTGTGATCGCATGGTGCGCATCATGGCTTTGGCGAAGCTCGGATGCGGCTGCAGCTTCTCGTGCTGCCAGAACCCGTCAAAGCGGCTGTGGAGTACAGCGGACGTGTGTTCCGGGCACAGCTTCCACACATCTTCCTCCATGAGCGTCTGCTTGGCGCCGCGACGCATCATCGGTTCAATCCAAAACATGACAAATGTACTGAACCAGTTGGCCGTGCCCATCGGGTTGGGCAAGTCTCGCCAAGGTATGTCCTTTGGCAGGTCGTTCGATGGCAGGCTGGACGTCGGGGATTGAAGGCCATGGTAGCCATCGTGTTGGACAGGAGATGGCGGTGCCATGTTGCAAACTTCAAAATGACCTGTTCGAAACGGTGATGACCTGCACCGAAGGTGTACTGCTTTAGGCGAATTACCTACCCTAAGATGAAACAATACACCCACCCATCATAAACGTGTTCACGACGTGCTGTCATAACAGCAGAAGGCGAATCTCAGTCAAGTCTAACGTGCTGGGAGCCATGTCTTGCGTCGATATGGCGCCAAGACGGTTGGCTGGCCGCAATTGCTAAGGACGCAGTTGTGTTCCAACCTCGGAACCAGCTGGTTGGCCAGCTAAACCCATGGCGCCGGCCCATTGGCTCTCCACGAAACATGGTAATTCGAAGTGCAATGATGTTCGACATAGCTATATGTTTAAGATCTGGGAAATCCGTGGAGGACAGACACACAATGTCCATCCATGAGTCCTGTCAGGTACCGTACAGTAGTTATCAGTGTAACGTTACTACTCCGAGATTTATACTACGTACTTGAGGTAGTACGTATATAAGGTAACTCATCGATTTCTCGGACGCCATCGATTTATCGGACGCTTAAACTTTTGACCTGTTAAAATCCCTCGATTGGATGTACATACAGTGTACTGTACGATTCCAAAATATGATTACAGTATACAATTTTAATTGTATAATCATATTTTGGAAAAGTGAATACTATTAAAATAGTATTCACTTTTTTTATCATGAAATTTAATGCAAAGTTGGTTTTTCACAATATAATTATGGGTATGATGCTCGTCACCTATAAACTACCAACTTTTCACAAAATTTTCTGACTTCTATTTCGTATTCATTACTCAAAATTTCAGCAAATTGAGACGTAGAATCGACAGATCTCAATGTGGTGAAGAAATTCTACGTCTCATATTCAAATTTGGTGATGAATTGGTCCAGAAATAGATATTTAACCTATTAATAGTGGTATTTTACATGGGCGCATGGAAATTTACGGTATTATATTTTATGGTAATATTTTCCGAATTATTATTCCCACCATATAAATCCTAGGTATTCAGATTGTCAAAGAAATAGGCATATTCACACGAGATTCATTCATTATTGTGCAACAACTTTATTTTATCTAAGGGTGCGTCTGGTAACATCTCAAAAATAACATGTCATTTTCTGACAAAACGGGATAAACCAAAAATGACATTTTCAAAGTGGAGGTACTGTATAAGTAAGGTCCATTTTGTAATACCACTTGGAATGATCGGATTTGGGTTAAAACTCTGTAAGGAGGACATGTTTCAATTTTATCCGATTTATTGAATTCGACCCGAAAACAGGTTTCGCCTGACCCGGAAGTCCAAATGAGTATATTACGAATATGCTTCAAATTTCCCCATTCTTCGCTTAAATAGCCAAATCTGCAATAGCTGTCGTTCGACAATCGAATTAACTGTGTCGTTTAAACGTCTCGATGGTTGTAACTTACTTCCTCTGTTCCAAAATTGTTGTCCGACTCAGAACTCCTCCCATCATTTAAATTTGAAACCTTCAAATATCTATGTTGTGTGCTTTTGTCAATGTATAATGTTAAAAGGGTTGCTCTGGCTATGCCACTGAATGTATGATGGGTGTGTGAGTGGTAAATCTCCGCATAACCATAATCGACCAAAGCTGCAATACAATAGAAGCCTGAGGCCCCGTGAATCACAATTCTGCCGTACTCAACGTCATCAGTTATACTAGCGATCGACCAAATATCACAAACCCTCATATATGGAGAAGAATGTGCACTGTGGCCCTTAAGAGCATCTCCACCGCGGCCAGTATATCAGCAAATCAGTATATCTGTGTGTCAATTTACTGAAATATTTTGGCACCGCTACTTAAATCTGGTCCAATAAAGTACTGATCTGATAATATTCCAGTACATTCCCCACCAATCTGTGTGTTTTGTACTGAACTTGCTGGAGTCCAGTATCCGCATATATGTCCTGATATGTAAAGAATGGTTCCAAATCAGGGCAGTCAAAGAATGACGAGCAAGGGCAGGAACTACCTTCCTGCAGAGCAGGAGACGTTGTGCCGTGCTTGGCTTCAAGTGTCACTTGACCTCATTCTTGGGAACGACCAGAAGTCATCCAACTTCTACGACAAAGTCGCTGAAATCTTCAACCAAGAGCACGAGTACGTTCGATTCCTCAATAGTGTAGCAGTCGAGATGTCAAAGTCTATAGAGCGAGGTCGGCATGCAGCCTGCAGATAAACTGGCGAGATACTATCCAGAAGCAAGTTTCGCTCTTTTGTGGAGCGTACAAGAAGGCAGTCCACAACCCTCCGTCTGGTACAAACGGTATTGACCACATGCGGGTAAACGTTGCTGCCATTGAAAAACATATTATTCAATTTCTATATATATAGACTGCTCTCGAGCTGTACAAGTTGCGCTCAAAGAAGAGCGCATTCCGATTGCACCATTGCTGGCTCATTCTTAAGGACGCGCCGAAATGGAGCGTTGCCATGGAGCCATAAGAAGCACTGCGTGGGGCGCAGAATGAACCGAGTCCAATACTGCATCCGTCGCCAACAGTCGATTCAGATGACGAAACAAGCGCTGGTAATTATATTTAATTGCTAAGCAGTGCGATTGGTTTCATTATATTTCTTTCCCCCAAATTATTAGCATACTGTGAAATGATTTACTTTTCTGAATTATGAAGCCGAAGGCGCCACTGGTGTTCCACTAAATCGTTTTGGAGACGTTGGTGCACAGTTGAATCGATGACGGACGCAAACGCACCGCGGAGGCGCTCGACATGTGCAAGATTTCCGGATGCACGTGTGGGAGGTGGAGAGTTTATAGCCTACTCGGAAGGCGGCACCGCCATGACTTCATGTTGATCCATCTCTGATTCGATGATCATGTTGTGGAGTATACAGTATGTCAGGACGACATCCTTCATTGCATCCTTGCTCCAGAGTCGGCAGAGATTCGTGAGAATGTGCCAGCAAGCTTGCAGCATGCCAAACATCCGCTCTACGTCTTTACGACGTGACTCTGGTGCCTTGCTAAAGTGCGCTTCTTTTGTCGTTGACGGATTACTGATTGTCTTCACAAAGACGCTGTATTTGGGATAAATCCCGTCCGCCAGCCAGTATGGGCGGTCGTACGTTTGGCTATTTACTGAAAACTCAACGCGTGGTGTTGTTCCTAATTACAAAATTATTTCGTCGATTTATTGTAAATATGGCATTCCAATAATTGTTGTAACATGAATGGCGTCAAATAAAAGTGACGAATTGTCCAAGACATTGATGTCATTATTTGCCCTTGGCATCCCAAAGAAACAGTGCCAAATGCGGCCCCGCATTTCCGACACAGCCTCGAGCACAACAGTGGGCTCTCCACTTTTGCCTTTGTACTGACCAGCCCAAGCTTTCGGGCAATTCTTCCAGGCCAAATGGCAGCAGTCAATACTGCCAAGCATTCCAGGCCAGCCCACGCTTTCACTATGTGCCAGCAGTGCTCTCATGGCACTCTCCGTGGGGCTCCGCAAGTAGGTCGGGCCGAACTAGCACTGTACAGCCTTGCAGGCTTTCACGCATGGTTGACTCCCCAATCGATAACTACATGAATATTTTTCGAGTAACAGCCAGCTTACTATGAAATTACCGATCGACCAGGTCATCTAGTGCAGTGCCTGTTGCTAGGTGTCGAATGCAAGCTGCAACACGTTGATGCGATGTGAGTTCAAGCTTTCCTATTATAAATTAAAATATTTTCGTAAACGTGTGAATACCAAATATAACCTATTACCGACAGCATCACGGCGCTGAGTGAAGTAGGGATCATGAGCTGCAACGATGCTCATGACATGCAGGAATAGATCACGAGACATTCGAAATCTGCGCCTGAACATGGCGCTGGAGTACGTGCAGCTGGTCGTGAAGTAGTCTTGCATGAGTAGCTGCGCGAAGTATGCGCTCTGACGGCCAATGTTCCGCTGCTTTCCTGTGCGAGAACCACCGTGCATACCAGGAGGTTGAGGAGCGAACACCATTTGTATGGCAGCATCAATGATGTCGCTATCGCTTTAACTGTCGAACTCACTGGAGTCGCAGTGCATCTCAGGGTGCTGAATTTGCTGAATGAACTGATCTGTGCGGTGCGAATTCATGTAAATTTACTGGCCATTAACTGTAAAGTACTGGACCCAGTCTATCCGGACATTATGCGGATACTGGTTGGTCGGTTTACTGGGCAGCGGTGGAGATGTTCTTACTCCGTCAAAGTATTCAAGAAATTTCTCTTTTCTCAATTATAC
>NW_009798279.1:123215-124212 GCF_000520075.1 Aphanomyces astaci
CGGAATGTGCAGGTGCCCGAGAGACTTGAAGTACCTGTTATACTTAATAAATATTATGTATGGCAGAACTTGCTTGATCAACGAATAATTCCCTCATACCATGATGCCTAGTTCGTTTGACACCATAGCCAAATGAGTATGAGCACAAAACAATACTTAGTAATCGGGGTAAACTGTAAGTACATCTAGTGAATAAGATTGCTCATCACTGAGATGTAACTTAACCGCCCGAGAGGTTAACCCGGGAATAACGTTAGCATTGTGCTTCGTATGTAAACACAAAGTACTGGTTTATTTGAACACTACCGTTCTATCAGGGAATTACTCGGTATGTAAAGTACTGATTTTCATTTTAACGTTAAATAGTTTAACCGACCACCTCGTCATTTAAGATGAAGCTCAAGGCAAACTTGGATTTTTTCGCCTTGTCCAACTCAAAAGCAACTTGGGTCGAATTCCGGGCAACCCTGTCTCGTCGGTATAGCCCCCGTGGCTTAAAAGCTGGAGCAAAGTTGATCTGGGGCTGTAAGCTCAATATGCCCCCGGAACCTCCGTCGAACTGCACCATGAAGTAGCCTTGCAGCGCCACGTCAGTTGGTTGGCGCCAGTGGGGCGTCTGCAAGCAAGCCGACGTCCTGTCTCCAAGCGTCATTTGCACTTCCACGCGTACGGTCAAGTTGGCCGTTGCATTGTCTGCAGCCACCACATCTATCACCACGACGCTCAACTGGTAGCCGGGAAATAGTGTAGCCCACTGGAGCCACAGTGCGTTCACAGCGTGGCGACCGGCGCTTCCGTCGCACTGGACGTCATGGCTAAACATGTCTGGGGGAGTGGAGGGGCATTGCGACTTGGTGAACTGCGTGACTAGGGCCAAGTAGTCGACGAAGCGCCGGGTGAGGGCCGAGTGGTACGCCTCGACACGGGACGGTTGCAGAGGGAATTCGTTAGGTGGAGGTACGGGAAGGGCAACACGTTTGAGGAGGCGGGACTTTTC
>NW_009798279.1:127367-139857 GCF_000520075.1 Aphanomyces astaci
GTGGGCACAACGCCCGAGAGGTTGACCACATGCGACGGCAAGTGGCGCTGGGCAGCGGATAGCTTCACGCGAGGGGGCTGGCGACCGAAGTGAGCGCGTTCAATGACTCCGACCATGACGATTTGACAATGGGATGTGTGAATGGACTTATGCATTGGAAGTACGTACGTACTACTGTTTTGGATGAGTTAGCAATGTTGACATTGAAGCTGACAGAGTGAGCAAAAGTAGCATGACCCATCGCCCATAAGTTGTGCCGCTACTGTGACCAGTGCAATCGCTACTGTAGGATTGTTAACTTTGTGAGTGCCTGTCATTTCGATTGGACTCGTGGCCTTGCCGAGATGGTTTAGAAGTAGGAAGATTTGCCTCAGTTCATTTAATTTAGATAGGAGAAGCTGTGAACGACAGCGCTCCCAAGCAGGACAGGGGCGACTTTCGAGGGTCCAGAGTACCCAGTGTGTTTTGACTGATCAGGAATATGCCTCAACGTTTTGTAATTGTTGGCCAATATTAGTACCGGTATGCTGAATGCAAAAACTAATCATGGTGGCTACAGTACTACAGTATCTGGATAGAGTCCATGTCTCTTAAATCTGGGATGTCGATTCCACCGATGATTCCTGAACTATAAAATGGAATATCAGGTTGGGCTTTGTTAGTCTAAGTAAGTTACACGCAACGTGCAATGCTCTCAAGTTAGTTATAAACGTTATGACAGCAAAATTAGCTGAAGCTACGAACGCATCAAGCGATTTGGTAACAACTACAGTAGCAAAACATCTTGCATTTTACATAGAAATCTGTGGTAACGTTATCTATCTATGCCAAGCCGGAACGAAGTACTGTAACAGATACTAGTATTAAAATTAGTTTAGAATAAAGTGTAAACTGAGCTTTGACTTGTCTGTCGAGGCCACATATGGAGCTGACGCGGGACCTAGGCGCCTCTTCAAGCGCTGTGTGCCCACTGCTGCCCGTTGAAAGCAACTAATGTTGGTCTGCAATGACGTGATCCTGGCAGAAGCGCCGTCGAAGTGCACCTGGATGTGCCCATAAGCTAGCACTATGGTATAAGCTAGCACTACGTTGTTGAGCGTTCGGTAGCACAAGGATGACACTGCACATGGAGGCGAAAGGGCCCTGAGAGATGTGCCTTCGATATGGAACTTCACTTCCACGCGTACGGTCAAGTTGGCCGTTGCATTGTCTGCAGCCACCACATCTATCACCACGACGCTCAACTGGTAGCCGGGAAATAGTGTAGCCCACTGGAGCCACAGTGCGTTCACAGCGTGGCGACCGGCGCTTCCGTCGCACTGGACGTCATGGCTAAACATGTCTGGGGGAGTGGAGGGGCATTGCGACTTGGTGAACTGCGTGACTAGGGCCAAGTAGTCGACGAAGCGCCGGGTGAGGGCCGAGTGGTACGCCTCGACACGGGACGGTTGCAGAGGGAATTCGTTAGGTGGAGGTACGGGAAGGGCAACACGTTTGAGGAGGCGGGACTTTTCCCGGGATCGACGCTGGGCCTGGACGAGCTGGCGCCGCCGGACGTCCGACGTGGGCACAACGCCCGAGAGGTTGACCACATGCGACGGCAAGTGGCGCTGGGCAGCGGATAGCTTCACGCGAGGGGGCTGGCGACCGAAGTGAGCGCGTTCAATGACTCCGACCATGACGATTTGACAATGGGATGTGTGAATGGACTTATGCATTGGAAGTACGTACGTACTACTGTTTTGGATGAGTTGGGGCTGTAAGCTCAATATGCCCCCGGAACCTCCGTCGAACTGCACCATGAAGTAGCCTTGCAGCGCCACGTCAGTTGGTTGGCGCCAGTGGGGCGTCTGCAAGCAAGCCGACGTCCTGTCTCCAAGCGTCATTTGCACTTCCACGCGTACGGTCAAGTTGGCCGTTGCATTGTCTGCAGCCACCACATCTATCACCACGACGCTCAACTGGTAGCCGGGAAATAGTGTAGCCCACTGGAGCCACAGTGCGTTCACAGCGTGGCGACCGGCGCTTCCGTCGCACTGGACGTCATGGCTAAACATGTCTGGGGGAGTGGAGGGGCATTGCGACTTGGTGAACTGCGTGACTAGGGCCAAGTAGTCGACGAAGCGCCGGGTGAGGGCCGAGTGGTACGCCTCGACACGGGACGGTTGCAGAGGGAATTCGTTAGGTGGAGGTACGGGAAGGGCAACACGTTTGAGGAGGCGGGACTTTTCCCGGGATCGACGCTGGGCCTGGACGAGCTGGCGCCGCCGGACGTCCGACGTGGGCACAACGCCCGAGAGGTTGACCACATGCGACGGCAAGTGGCGCTGGGCAGCGGATAGCTTCACGCGAGGGGGCTGGCGACCGAAGTGAGCGCGTTCAATGACTGTGACCATGACGATTTGATAATGCAAAATCAATCGATCGCGCAAAACGCGGCGAAGAGTCGTGGGGGGATTGAAATTTTTGGTGTCGTCGGTGGCCATGATCAGACAAGCCATGATATGCACACCAATACACTCACTCATGGGATGGCTGGGTCGAGATCGTTCCAGCACGACGTGAACCTGTCACGTACATAGACAGACACCTTTGATTGCACACTTGTGCTCTGAAAAATGAGAGACGCATTACAGGCATTGTACAAGGAATGATCGTGCAGCCGACGTTCAGGAACCCTGTCTCAACGTTGACCTGCTTTGGGGTAATAATGTATAGCCAGCGCCTTCAAGGATTCCTTGAATCAATATATATATATATATATATATATATATTCAACAAGGGACGACGGGGTTGAGTGTAATGCTACTACCGTCAGCCCTTTGTATCGATGCATTGTATGTAGAGCCATGTTGAAGGCAAGAGATGTCCTAGTAAGTTAGATTAGGATTCATGTGTTGTTGTGGGCTATGGTGGACACGTCAATATCTACCGTAAACTCGTTATCCACTACGATACTATTCAATGTCGTGCTGCCACGTAGGAGCAGAGAAAAGGGCTTGGTGGGTCGCCCAGCCAAGCATGGATTCTTGTATATATATGTGGTACTCCTGTATATGCCGGTATGTCGTGCTTGTGCGTGTCGGGGGAGCCGTGAGGGAGGGAGACCAATGACGGAAGTTGTGACATCGTCGCCGTTGTTGACAGTCGCAACCACACGACGCTATTTATTCCAAAATCCAAGCATGAACACCGGCTATACTATATATTAATACTATAGTATAGAGATTGCATATAGTTCTATCCCACGTTCCCCACACAATCACGACCACACCTTGTTTCCACGCACGTTCAAAGCATGTCCCCCTTCGTCGCAGGTGATGGAGTACCGCCAACGATGACGTGGGAGTTCCCTCAAAGACTCGGGGGATTATACAGTTATGCTCAGCACGTAATTCCTCAAGAGCGCTCAAATGTCCTCCGAAATATGTTGCATGTCAATATGGCCAGATGAAACGGTTCGTGAAACGACGTAACGCCACAGCGCCAGTGCGATATCCGGATACTATCCGGATTCCCCAATATTTAATAGTTCAGGCGGGACACATAGTGAACACAAGTCAAGTTTGACCTGTCTTAAAATAAAAATAGACTTCGGAATTCACGGGGAAAACTCGAGCGACATGGTCGCAAACAACGAAGGCGCGGCGGGCAACGATTCCATGGAAGTCGAAGGCAGCGGCAGTGCAGAGAGACAGGAAGTGTCGTCGTACTGGTGTCACTTGTGCGCGAGGAATGTACAGACCCGATTGAACACCGAGTCGGACGAAGTCGAGTGCGAAGGATGCGGCGGCTGCTTTGTCGAAGAGGTTGAAGACGATACGCCGGGGCAAGAACGGGCGCAGGACTTTGTGCCTCATGAAGGAACACCTCAAGAGACTTCGCCTGCGTCGCAAGAGCGCAGCGATAACGTCGAAGAAGAACCCCGTCGATCGATTCGCATCACCAGATCTTCCTTGCCGAACATGATGCATGACATTTTTCAGGTGCCAAATCGGCTACATTTGATGTCTGTGTGCGATGTCTGACTGAATCATATAGCTATCCCGTCAAGGCTCTGCCGGCAATTCAGACGAGTACGGCACCCGTCTTCGCCCAAGAGGGGATCGAACACGACTTAATTCTCCATGTAGAGCCTCCGACGAGCGTCGTGGACGCGTCGACCGACTCTTCACGAGTCGCGGCCAGCCCGTGGAAGTGTACATCACTGGTGCGGGGGGTCCCGGGACAGCTGGGCTCATGGGAGCCCTCAGCGGCATGTTTCAAAGTGGCGGCAACTCTGGCGGCACGCTTGGCGACTATGCATTTGGAAACATTTCCAACATTATCAACCACCTCATGCAGAACGACCCGAACCAGGTACGTTCTACCCTTCTCAGATTCGTTCTTATTCGATTTCCATTAGCATGGCGCCCCCCCGGCCGCGAAAACCGTGCTGGACGCGCTGCCCAAGGTGCACATTTCCCAGGTAATCGAGACAACCTCTCGCGCGACCACACACATACTGTAACACTTGCGTAGGACGAAGTGGACAACAAGCACGATTGCGCAGTGTGCAAGGACGTGTACGAGCTGAAGGAGGAGGCGCTGCGACTGCCCTGTGCCCACGACTTCCACTCGCATTGCATCCTTCCATGGTTGAAGCAGGTAGGACGACGAGACGCCATCTTGCGACGATCGTCATGTCATATGTGTAGCATAACTCGTGCCCCGTGTGTCGGTTTGAACTCCCCACCGACGACCAAGAGTACGAGAGCACGCGCGGAGGGGATGCGACCAGCACGCCCGCCAACAGTGCGATGGCCAGCTGATGGCGCCGTCGTCAGTAGTCTACCTTGTCCCCTCATTTATCGAACCATCCAATCACTTGAACTTCACTTCGCCTCTCCACATACACCCCACCCCTGAGATCGATCACATTAGTCCTGTGCCGTGGCCAACGTGATGACCGTTTCGCGCACTCTCCATGCGCATGGAACTCGATGGTGGCGTAAGGGGCTGGTAACATTCCCGTCCACACTTTTTGAAGTATGGACGGAAATACGACTCCTGATTGGCTAAAACGTGAATTTTTCCGGATAACACAACTCAAGCAGGGACATCTGAGTTGAAGCAGGGATGATTCATCCCTGCTTTTGAGTGCCCGTTCCTGCTTTTGCACGTTTTCGACAGAAATTAAGAAATATTTTTGATATATTTTCAAAATACTCAAAAATAGTTCGGATAACATCAGGGTGGTGGTCGGGATGGCAAATTGTATTATATTATTAGGTTGTTATAATACCTTTTTATAAAAAACCTAATTTCAAAATTCGACACTCACACTGCATTTTTTTGTCTTTTTTAGAATTTCAATTCGAGGTATTTGTCATTGACAGTGAAGGTTAACGCTGTTACGGTCATATTTATGAGCCTAGTAATTATTACTATTACTAAGCGTAGTACTTCGTAGTAAAAAGTTATCCCGTACTGTACCAATGTATCTTGAACTCGTCATTGTTTTAGAGGGCAGGACGTACCACCAGTAGGTTTTCAAGTGCTCACATCTTCTTTGCATACAGTACTTCGAAGTATTAGTACTAGTACTCCGGTGTAGACTACTGTAGTAAACACACTACGAAATACTACCGCGTAGCCCCCGACATCAAGCCTTTGTATACTGTTAGAGATTTTACTGTTATTAATAGACGTGAAATCTATCCTGTCGATGGGCTGATTATTTAGCTAATCAACGTTGTTTATGACAAGGCGGTGCTTTTGATTGGCTTATTCTGTTTCAAGAAAAAGATTAGTAGGTTTTATTGTATTTAAATCGAAAAAGAAAAAACTAGTGGGCCAACCTTAAATATTTAGGTTTTTTCCACCACCACTGGTCAAGAAGAAGGTTTTCAAAAATGCCAGAAACCCGTTGAAAACGAATGACCAATTATATTAATTTCAAGAGTAAAATCCACGATGAATACAGCCCCACCTGAAATCTGCCATCAGTTTCAGGAGATTGCGACGGCACGGCGGACGAACGATGGAAGGTATGTGTGGACCGTCGGGTGGCTCTGTGTTCATGGCACCCATGTGTAGTCGATGGAGACGTCAATGCGGTGGCCGTGCTTGTGGATGAGTTGCGGCATGACGACCCCAAGCTCCGCCTGCAAGCGATCAAAAAAGTGCAAGTTATTGGTGGGCAGGCCTAATCAACCACAGCACCTTTTGTCCACACGTATAATCGGTTGCATGTAGCATCGGCCCTTGGTCCCCAGCGAACGAGGGAAGAGTTGCTTCCATTCCTCAATGGTGCGTACAGACCTGTGTGTCCATGCAGTCGTGCGTGGCTGATGCCGTGACGCAGAAACGTTGGACGACGACGATGAAATCCTCTTGGCGCTGGCCCAAGAGCTCGGTACATTGCCCGACTCGTCTTCTCTACGTCACTCACCTTGTCCATCTCAGGCGAATTCGTCGACCTTGTGGGCGGACCGTTGAATGCGTATCACTTGCTGTCGTTGCTCGAATCGCTTGTGGCAGTGGACGAAGCTTCCGTTCGTGATACGGTACCACAGACTGATATAGGATCCTCGTATCTCACAGCATGCTGATGTCCCAGGCATGCAAGTCCATGTGCAAAGTCGTCCGGCAAATGACACCCGAACACATCACGGAGCACTTTGTCGCAGTGGTGCGGCGCCTCGTGACCCGGGAATGGTATGCCATCACCATGATGGGCACCTTCTTATGCTTTTGCAGGTACACGAGTCGCATTGCCGCGAGCGGTCTGTTCCAAGTCAGCTACGACCAGCTGCCCCCCGCCACGCAAGCCGAGATGCGCGCCATGTTCATCCAGCTCTGTCGCGACGACCTTCCGTTGGTCCGCAAAGCTGCCGCCACCGCGCTCGGTGGATTTGCCTCGATGGTACATGATCATCTCCATATCCGTCCGTGTCATCGCCGTCGTTAGATGGATCCTGCGTCCGCCACGGCCGAGATCGTGCCCGACTTTCTCACGCTGGCCAGCGACCGCCAAGACTCGGTGCGGTGTCAGACCGTCGAGAACGCCGTCGCCCTCGCGGCTCTCGTGCCCGTCGACGTGAAGCTCAACCAGCTGCTGCCGGTCGTGTGCGCCGCCGCCAAGGACTCGGCGTGGCGCGTCCGGTGGTCCGTCGGCAACAAGCTGCCCGAGATCTGCGCCGCCATGGGCCCCGACCTCGCCACGTCTGTCATTTGTAAGCAGTTGTGTTTTGATTTTTGGGGATGATGATCATGCTCGAGCACAGGCGACCAGTGTCTGATTCCGCTGCTGGGCGACTCGGAGGCCGAAGTCAAAACTGTGGCGGCGTCCAGGGCCCACGGCGCCGCCCAACACATGAGTCCGGCGCACCTCGTCGCCAAAGTCGTGCCCGCCTGCGTCACCCTCGCGCGCGATCCGTCCGAGCACGTGCGCGCATCCCTCGCATCTGTCGTGATGAAGATTGCACCCTTCTTGGGGCGGGACGTGGCCGTCCAGCATTTGCTGCCGTTGTTTCTGCAGGTACACGTTATATATATATATATTATATACCTGTCGAGAAGGGTATTGTGGCTTAGTCAAATGTATCTGCAATGTATATATATATATTATATATATATATATATATATGTGTGCGTGGGGGTTTTGTCGATGCGATGTAGTATTAATCTGTGTGTATATCGGTCAATACAGTTTAATCTTCATCTGTGTGTATGTATATATTTGTCGAGTGTTACAATTATATTTTAACCGAAATTGAGATACATGTGTCCATATATATCTTATATATATATATACGATTTAATCTGTGTGTATATATATCAATGCGCATTCATATTTACAACCTTATGTGTTGATATATGTACATGTGTGCATATGTAACATGTATCTTGCATCTGCGTGTTATGCAGCTTGAAATATATATATATATATATTATATACATGAGCCATCGTGTTTGAGAAACAGTGTAGTATATATAATGTATTTGTGCCTAGTTGTTGTCGGACGAGAGCTCAGAAGTCCGATTGAACATCATCTCCAACTTGGAAAAGGTCAACGACGTCGTGGGCATCGACCAGCTGTCCCAATCGCTTCTCCCTGCGATCGTCCAGCTGGCCGAAGACCGCCAGTGGCGCGTCCGCCTCGCGATCATCGAGTTCATTCCGACGTTGGCATCGCAGCTGGGTGTGACGTACTTTGAGGAGCACTTGATGGAGATGTGCATGGGCTGGCTGTGCGACGTGGTTTTTTCCATCCGCGAAGCCGCGACGCTCAATCTCCACCGCCTCGCGCAGCACTTTGGCGTCGCGTGGGCCCACGCCCACGTCCTCCCGCGCATCGCGTCGATGCATGTCAACGCCAACTACCTCTATCGTATGATCTCGCTGCATGCGGCCAAGGTGCTGGCGCCGCTCATGTCGACCGACCAGCTCCAGCACTCGATTCTGCCCCTCGTGCTGCAGCTGG
Organism: Aphanomyces astaci; assembly: GCF_000520075.1. Lineage (NCBI taxonomy): Eukaryota > Oomycota > Saprolegniomycetes > Saprolegniales > Verrucalvaceae > Aphanomyces > Aphanomyces astaci. Next base: position 135,836 of record NW_009798279.1, read on the forward strand.
CCTCGGTACGCCATCGAATGTATTTATAAGGGTTATTTCATTGACTGTACAGGATCCGGTGCCGAATATCCGCTTCAATGTGGCCAAAACGCTCGAGACGATGGCCGGCCAGCTGGACGACGCGGCCAAGCAGACGCTCGTGGGCCCAGTGCTCCACACGCTGGCAACCGACCCCGACGGCGACGTCCAGTACTTTGCAGCGCGCGCGATCCATCTCCTCCAGCAGCATTAGTGTTGGTTGTGTTCGCTCTTGAGTAGTGGCCATAGATAACGTTTATATAAATATGGACTAACTACGGGTAGATAAGTACGTACTGTAAGTGAGTCAACTCGGAAGAAGGCGTGCGTGGAACAGTGAACAAATGGGCGATAAGGCATAAGATATATAATGCGTTAAATATTGATTGAATACACGAGCAGGTATTATGTACTCCCTCCGTGTCACTATAAGTGCGCGACTCAGAAAAATATAGTATACCTCCTCGTATAAAAACACAAAACACTCCAAGATCCTATAACGATCATGCATTTATAAAGGTGTAACGATACAATTGTCCAATCATAACAATCAAAATGCATGTCTCAGGACCAATCACGCGTCGTACCGAATGCTTGGCGAACAATGCCAAGCATTCGATATATTTCGTCCAGACCCAACTTCGTTTCACTATATTTCGACTGATCTCCGGTATATGTCACTCCCCAGGCGGTATATTTCACGCATTGTTCAATATATTTCAAATGATGTTCCATCTATTTCGATAAATCGACGCAGTAATCGATGGAACTAACAGTAAGTAGCCAATGAAATTTTCGATAAAAAACTTCCCATCAATCAAATTACAGGCGTATCCTGTGCATTGCCAAGCTTCTCCTTTTCACAAAGAGTTCAAGTGAGTATATTTAGTTCAAGAAAAGTGACGCTCGACGATTTCAGGTGGCTTTGACGTCGTTACAGTCGAGTCTACCGTATGATTTAGAGAAGTATCCACCAACTGCGATTTACTAGTACTTTATTTGCTTCGAAAATCGAAATAGATGGAACATCATTTGAAATATATTGAACAATGTGTGAAATATACCGCCTGGGGAGTGACATATACCGGAGATCAGTCGAAATATAGTGAAACGAAGTTGGGTCTGGACGAAATATATCGAATTTTCGGCGACATAACGCACATGGCGTGAATCAGTTGTTCGTTGGACGAAATATACCGGAAATACCTTGAACTTCAGCGAAAAATGGTGTATAGTAACGTAGATGGCCAGTTTATGGTGCACGGAAAAATGAAATTGCCAAAACATAAGCAAAACCCGTATACATATTTTAAGCTTAAATCGTGCACCATAAACCATCCCTTGACATGAGTGGAAATCGAAGTGAATGAACGTTAAGCTGAAGTCTATTCAAACCGATTAAATAAGCAGAAGAATGCCCAACCTTGCGGCTTCATGCAGCACATTTCAGAATTGAAATCCCGGTCCTGGGAGACGAGTAAGCTGCATTCGACGACGAAGTCTCTTTCAAGTGCACCATACACTGGCCATCTACCTTAACAAGATGTTGTGTGTGGCAAAATAGATAATGGTAATATTTACATAAATAAGGAAACTAGTCGAAGCACCGAAGGCGCGGGGTCGCAGGCACATTGGCAGACATACAAGGAGACGTGGAGGATGAAGGAACGGATGAGACGAAGGTGGAGCGGGTCATGTGAAACGGAGTGGACGACGCGAACGAGCATGGAGCTCCGAGGGTGCGGGCGGTGGACCCAAATGCGGTGAATGTGAAGCGGGTGTTTTCGTTGTGGACACCAGTGAACTGCACCGCGGTCGATGGAGCGGCCATGTCGGCGTCGGTGAGGACTCGCATGCGCTTCTCAGTACGAGGGTGGGCGCCTAGAGATTCCTCAGCCATCCAGTGAAAGAAGGGGTCGAAAACATACCATTCGACGGCGCAGTTTCCAGTGTGCCCTTGCGCTTGCGTTCGACTGGCGCTGTCAGACACGGCGACGGCAAATCGATGATCGAGTCGCAAGGGCTGAGACCAGGGCTGCTCTCGCGGTCAATTGAGATGCAGAGGTTGCTGGCGACATCCCAATTGTGCACTGCCGTTGCGTCCGAGACCCCGCCATCGGTGCCGGAATTGGAGCGTGCATTGAACATCAGTGACGACGAGCCCAGGTCGTCGTCGAGGAAGGTGTCGAGCCCGTGAGCCATCGATGCTGCATTCCGTGGGGTCATGACTGTGATTCCGTCCATGCTGTACGTTGGTGTTGCCTGCCTCCAGCGGAAATAACCCAGCTGGTACTTGTCACCAGAATGTACTGAAACTGACGTTTGACTTGTCGTTTGTATAGCATTCAGTGTTTGGGCAATTTTAAGCACTCTGTACGTCAATGAACCCGGTAAAGTGCGTATAATTGTCACATCTTACCGGTACAGTAGCATTTCAACCGCTACTGTACTGTACCACGTGTGTAGTATGTACCGGTCACAAATCCAGAAAACATCCCCAAGAAGGTTGCTCTGAGTGGTCTTGATGGAGCTACGGCTAGAGGGCGCTGATGTTCACGCTAATAGGACAGTACAGTACTTTACGAGAACGCACTGGAAATCAGGTTGGAGTTTAAATCCATCGCCAGCTTCAACGAAATGCAAAACATATCTCAGATGGAATTAAAAATATTATTTAAATGACCCAAATCAATTCGAAAACGAGGTGAAGTTAAAATATTGTAATTTTAATATTAAGTTTGTACTTGAGTCGAACTGTCTCAATTCGAATGTGAGTTACACGTTGTTTAAACAAAAACGTACTTTACTGTTAGTGTACTGTTAGCGTTGGTGAATCACCACAACTCAATTTAGAGGTGCTTCTTCCCATTTAGGATCGAACGATGCTTGCAATCGCCGTTGTTTTGTGTGCTCGTCGATGGAGTGTGGAGATAGAAAAAGTAAATTTTACTTTTGACTGCGATCTGACGTCTTGTCAGTTTTCTGAACCAGAAAAACGTGCGATTTTCTTACTGCATGGCTGACTGAACCTTACGAAATCAATCATCTCCGATTGGAAATGATTGATAGGTTTACCCGTTACGTACAATGAATATTACTTCGAAGTATATTACTATTATAGTAGTATATACAAGTATTGTCATATTTTCTGTACCACATATCTCCACTCTAAGCCCCGATACCTCTGAACCCCGGTAAGTGCAAGGTGAAATCAGAAATACTTCGGGGTTTCGGGGAGGTGTATATTTGAGCATCATTCCTGATCGGTTTGACCATATAGTTAATTCAAAAATATTCTACTTACAGCTTTTCACCTTTTTTGGCTAATCCAGGTCTAAAACCATGCTTTAATAAAAACTCATCCTAAAACTACGGCACTCGCCGTGATTTTACGGATGCATGATGAAGTATTTTTACGGTTCGCATTGAATTATAACTATTCGTGATGCTTTGATTGGCTAAGAATTGGTGGAGGTGCACGGTTCTATCTTATTCAACTTGTTTTACAATGATCAGCACGACATGTGTTGTGCTTGTCCAAATTTATGGCATTGAAGTTGACGTCGTTCGCCTCATACTTGGATTCTCACGGCGTAGCGTAACAAGATTCAACACGATGGGAACGCGACGTTTAATCGATCGCGCTGCATGTTAGTCTCGTCCACTTTGCGAATGAGATGGTCCAGTAAATAACGACCTGACTTTATTTAGCTCATGTGCCAGACTCTCGATTTGCATTGTTTAACGTGTGGTTTTAATTTTGTCATACAATAAGACTCTCTAAGCATTAAAATCGGACTTTTATTGTGCTTTTCACATATTTTGGCTAATCTGGGTATAAATACCCGCTTTTAACCAGTGGGTGACGAAGTTTTAGATTAATTCAACTTAGTTTTAGCTAATCGGAAGTACCTATGATTGGATGAGCAATGGCTGTTCCTGCAGCATATGTTGCTAACGTGAAGCGTTTGCCCATTTCATTTCGGCAAACGCGGGGGTTTACA
>NW_009798279.1:143363-151482 GCF_000520075.1 Aphanomyces astaci
GTAGGTCATTGCTCTGCATGACTGCTTGGCCACGGGAGTTAATAAAACGAAGTAGTTTTAGTAAAACAACGCAAGTTTTAGATCAGCCAATGACAGAACGGTGGGGAAGCTTACTTTTACGTCGAGTGCAACTTCAGTTTAGGTTAAACTTTGGATGATTTTAGGAGCTAAAACAACGGGCAAAATATGTGAAAAGCACAATACGTCGAAGTAACAGTAATAGAGTTGCGCTCGACCATTAACAGTTAACAGGCTGACCATTAACATTTAACAGGCTAGTAATTAACAGTTAACAGGCTGGCCAGTAACAGTTAACAGGGGCTGACCATTAACAGTTAATATTCTACTCGGAACGGGCGGTTATGGCCTTGTACGACGATGGCGTTTGCTCCGGTGTTGGGACTCTGTCGCGGGAGGCACGGCACACACGTGCGCAGACAACAACCCCCCCGTAGGTCCATTGCGTAATATTTCCATCTACATGTTGAATATAATTTGATTCTAGAGGTTTTTTCACCTTCGTACATGGGGGGCGGGGTCGCTGCTGGAAAGCATACCAATGCCCATACTCGGAGTGGTAAAAGCCACGACAAAGTCAAGTCCGTCTACCTGTGATATATATATATCTGAGCTTCATGTGCAAGTTCAACTTCGTATATATATATATTATACCAGTCGTGGCCGTTTGTTTGTAGCATCGTTGCTACTTGGCCGACCGATTAACCCAATGACGCCGCCTTCAATGGCTACGCCAGCGTTGCTGCTTTTAGCATCGTTAAAGGCATCGCTAATAATACATTTCACAATCCATGAAACCATCATGTACTCTGCACAAACATTCATCCAACGATTCATTATATTTCACATTTTTGTCACAAATATCTTTTCAAGTTGATTTTGCCCAAATTGTAAACACATTGCTATATCGTGCTTTCGAGTGAAATTTCGTGTTGTGGCGTGGTTTCTCGTTGGAATTTAAATCGATTTGATTGGCTACTTCAGATGAGCTCAAAATTATTAACCAATCAAAACTTTCTCAATGAAATTCAACCAATCAGATCGATTGTGGATCGGTTTGGCCCCTCCCCAAATTTGTATCAAATCGACCATACGTACTTGATCACGTCGTTCACTTGCGCTTTGGCAGACATGGATGCCACTTGTCGCTCCAAGTGCTGCAACAGCGCTCCCTGCACAAGATGTTCCCCGCGGCCTATGCGTATAATATGCAGTGCTGGAGGTTGTATAGCGCGTTGAAAACACAAGTACCAGTGCAGCTGAATGCATACGCAGCACTCGTGCTAGAGCCGTTCGATGCGCAGCAGCCCATGCGAGGACAGCCAGCATGGCCTACTCGCCCTGGTCGCTTCAACGCAATGCCCGCACTGGACACGGCCGCGGCTGCATGTCCTGCGCTGTCGATGCAGATGGCTCCGACGGTGTCCAGCAAGTACCTGGTCGCGTTGTCCTGGTGCTTGATCAACGCGCGGGGATGGATGGGCTCGTCGTCGTAATTGATGGTGGAGAGATTGGCATCCTTGGCCTCGGCGAGGGCACCATGGCCAACGAGGAACAGTGGAGGCTGGCGATCCTGTGGTCGCCTTTCTTGGCTGCGAAGTAAGTGCACAGCCAGAGTAATGGGGTTCCGCACTCCTTCAACAGCTCCACAGCAGCCGATGGCATTGGAAGAACCACTCATGACAGACGCGTCCGTCTCGACTCGACCGTCGGTCGTCAAGTTGACTTGGGGACCGTTGCATCCGGCGTTGGTGCACTCCGCATCTTCTAAGACGACCACGGCCTCTTCGCATGCCGAGACGGCGTCACCTCCTGCAGAAAGCACACGCGCAGCAGCTTCCAGGGCTACTCGCATACACGTGTTGGCTTCGTCCACCGCAGCATTCGTCGACTCATGGTTGCCTGCTCCAATATGCACCGCTACAAACCACATGCCAAGGAATTGTGAACGGGTGATGTTGACCAATCAGCAATAATGAGTTCTCCCCTTTTCAACCAATCAATGGTGAATAAATACAAGTGAGGTACTTCGTACGTAATGGTCTTAATGAGTACTAATACGTTGAGTAATGTACTACAGTACGTACTCCAACCAAACAATCAGCAAATTCTTGCTGTGTCCCCTTGAGGATGTCGTCACCGCCCCCTGGGACTTCCACGAAGAGAAGGTTTCATGGTTATACTGGAAATATTTTTTAGTAGTAACTACTCCGAAGTACTACGTAGTACTTCGAAGTAGTCAATAATAATGAATGGCCTTTATCATTATTCACACCACTTTTTGCCTGCACTATGGATATTTTCTCAGATTTTCATATCACCAAATGTAAGGTATACAAATATGATATGTACACCGGCCAAACTGTTCGTGAGTGTGGATTGGTTGATATTCTACACCAATCCAATTTGATTGGCTATTGCAATTGACAATTTCATTCGAATCCAACGTACTTCAAAACTAGCAAATGGACCAATCGCCGTGAACCCAGTCACGTGCCTCCAGCACTTTACCTATATGTCATCATCAACCATTTAGCTCCCACAGCAGTCCACGTACCTCCATGAAACATCTACCCGACTTGGCGTCGACGTCTCTGCTGCCTTGGGGTCTGCTGTCGCTCTACTTTGTGCAGTCGTTCCTCCAAAGCTTCCCCATGACTGCGTACGGCGACTGGCTATTCAACGAGATCCACATGTCGCCAGCGACGACCAACTTCTACTACGCCCTCACGTTCTTTCCGTGGAACCTCAAGCCAGTGTATGCGCTCGTCTCGGACAACTTTCCCATCTTCGGGTACCGCCGCAAGTACTATATCGTGCTCTGCGAGGCAGGCGCGGCGCTGTCGGTGCTGGCCACGGGGCTGTTCGTCCGGTCCGTGGCCGGCGCGTTTGTCGTCAAGATGATCGACTCGTCGTGCGAAGCATTCACGCAGATGATGCTCGGCGTGGTGCTTGTCGACGTTGCGTCCGGCAACCACCAAAAGAGCGGCAACGTCCAAGCCTGGGCTAACGCCGCCAAGAACTCTGCGTCCATCGTGGCTCTCTTCGTGGGCATCCCCATCTACGCGACCAAGTCGATTTCGTCGCGCGAAATCATCTGCTGGACCAGCGTCATTCCCGTCGTGGGCATAGTCACAGCCTTGTTCTTTTTCCACGAGCCCAAGGTCGTCCCCAATAGCATCCACCCCACCGGCCCCACGACATGCGGCGGCCTCGTGCGGCAGAAGTCCCAGGCGTTCGCCGCCGCCTGCAAGCGGATCGTGTCCGAGCAGCGCAGCTACATGCCCGTGATGCTCTTCTTCTTCCTCTCCAGCGCGCTCCCGTCTGGTGGGTCGGTCTGGTACCAGTACACGTACTCGCTGCTCAACGACCAAAAAGAGTGTTTGCAATACTCGTCTCTTGCTGGTACATATACGACGTTCTTGACACAATATATATATATAATAAAAGCCAAACTATTTGTATTTGTAGGCATGGTAGGACGGGTGCTGGCGTGTGGCATCTACGCCCAGATGTGTCAAGGTCGGAGCATCCGCATCGTGTTTGCCATTTCGACGGTGGTGTCGACAGTCGCGAGTCTGCCACAGGTGCTGCTGGCCCCCCCCATGGCGAACTTGCCCATCTCCGTGTGCACGTTCTGCACGCTCGAGTCATTCGTGACGTCGTTCGCGGGCGAATTCGCGCTGCTGCAGCTATTGATTGTGGCCACGTACTTCTGCCCGACCAAAGCCACCGATGGAAAAGGGCTCACATACGCTTTGTACCTGTCCTTCATGGATTTTGGGGGCGTCGTGAGCTCGTTCTTCTCGGCTATCGTCATCAACGCGTTGGGAATCACAGAAGACCCGACCACGTTTGTCGTGAATTGGGCCAATCTGTCGTGGGTTGTGGTCATTGGCGCCGTGTGCAAACTGGCAATTCTCGCATTCCTGTGCTTATTGCCGTCTCGAATTGACGCTGAAGATCACCAGATGCAGCCGCTGCTGTCGAAAGGCGATCAATCCCCGCTCGCCTAACATTGACATATATAGTTAGTGGCTGTAGGTGAATATTCGTGTTCTTGTGATGTACTTCGAAGTACTTGTTCCAATGGTAATATATATTAATATTAGTACTACTGTTCAGTATACAGTACACTTATTGGATTATCATGGCCGAGGAGTTTGTTTACCCAGTTGTAGCAACTGGTCTAGTCGACTTTAAGGGTACTACACTATTTTGGTTGACGAATGCCCGATATAATTAGCCATGTGCTCATTTACAGTTAACGTAACGAGGCAATTTATGGACACCTTTTTTGTCGAAGATAGCTCGAAAATATGTTGCAAATTTTATCAATTTTGATCATTTTATATCCCCATAAAGCTTAGGTTGTGATTGATCGAATGGAACTTGTTTCATCAAGTTTAAGGAGGTATTACAGCAGTTAGGTGGCTTTGAAGTTTTGAATGTTCATTGGATGAGATGCGCCAATTTATGGACAGGGTACATTATACTTAATTTGACGATACTAAAAGTTCGTTCGATTCGAAGTTTTCCAATGGAAACAAATATAAGATGCCACAGTAAATACAAAGGATATATCACTAAATTTAAACGACAACTTACTGTTAACTCACAGTCAATTACAATTCCACCATTTCGACCACGTCGTCCGGAATGAGTCGCAATGTCAACACCCTGACCACCAAGTAGGCTCAGAAATGGTACGGCGTCATCAGGATCATCACCGTCACTACAGCTATCTTGTGTGGATTGCAATGCCGTGGTGGCTCTGGTGGGCCAACGCGGTGGAGGAAGAGGTCTTGGTAGCACCCATCGCCAAGTGCTAACAGTAAAGCCGCCACTTCAGCACTTGCGATTGGTGCAATCAAGACGTCTTGAACCACCGCCCGCAACCACGTGATCACACCGACAGGGATGTACGGTACCGACACGGGCTGGATGGTGGAATGAGGGATGACCAATTTCATTGGGTTAGTAGGCAAGTGGTAAATTGAGACCTGGTTGAATTGACCGAGTCCTGAATACCACATCACATGATCTTGCTCTCATACACAGCCTAACGTTACATAATTATCTATCTAAATGCTCCTTGCATCAACAGCCATCACAGGAGTAGAATGTATCGCAACAAGGCGTGATGAGGCATGGAGCGGTGTATGCGGCTACAGTACTCAACCCGTCAATCCTGGGCTGTCCCGCCCTCCAATAAGTCGATGCGATGATCAACCAAGCGGTTGGTCCGACCTTGGAATCGGAACGTGTGCGCGCCAAGCTGCTGCGGTACCTCCGTCACATATTGGACCAGGGCCAGTGCTCGTATTCGATCATGTCGTCGGGGTCGTACCCACCTGCCTTGCAAATTCCAAAAACAGACAGACACATGAAAAATAAAAATCAAGAATACAAACTTGAAGATATATTTAATTGAAACTATACAAAAAAAAGAAATACAATTTATACTGTTTTAAAATCAAACAATTTCAGAATTATTTATGGAATTCGCAAGGTGGTTCACCTTGCGCAGCATACAAAATTGCCTATTTCACCTTGCTTTTTCTGTTTACAGTTAATGAGCTTCAGATTTTCGCGCCATGGTACTCGCGCCTTCGCTACTGTTCGGATAATTCATTCTCTTTGAATTTATTTCTGTGTGCGATCTTGGGTTACAAAAGTATTTCAGTACTGTATTAGAGTAAGTTGAACATGATTTTGATTGGCTGGTGCGCCCTGTCCATAAATTGGCGCATGTCCATAAATTGACTCGTTACGTTAATTTGGCATGGAAACACCAAGTGGTTGTCAGTCCAAAAGGTAGAGAATTCCCTGGTGAACAACCCATGATTAAGTTCTTATACCCTTGGACACGGCTTGGAGTCCTTGGAAACCGTTATAGACTCGGAACCTCTATAACTTGGAGTGCCAATTTACTGTTGTTAACTGTAAGTCGTACTTACTGTTAAGTACTACGTAGTAAGTAATTCGTAGTAAGAGACCTCAGTGTGCAATTTACATACAGTAACGTAATTGTTAATTCGGCCTCGTAGTAAGAGACCTCAGTATGCAATTTACATATTGTTAATTAGGCCTGCTCTACCACACGACAATGGCGTGCAACCGCACGACGTATGGCAGCTTGCTGCACATATTGGAGACTAACGGCCTTACCGATCATGATACCATGAGCCGACCTCTAAAAAGGCTCATAGGTATTTCTACAGCGCCATGCAGCACACTTACCCCTAAAGGGAGTGTCCGAGGGTTATCTAGAGTTCCTCAGCCATTTTCTTCACTAGGCGGAACACGATGGGGATGTCTTCATAGAGGGAGCGCACGGGCTCCAATGAGGCTTCATCTTCATTGAGGCCAAACCAGTAGACGAGGGCTTGGTATTCGCCGCTTTATTCACGGATATCACCGAGCTTGGCCACGTCATAATTACGCTACCTCTTTCCGCAAAGCAACGCGTCGTCGCAGCGTTCAGAAACGACGTCGACTGGAAATCCGTGGCGTTTACCAACGGGATAAAGTAAAGCACTGCTCGAAATTGGCTCGAAATTGGCTAAAGAGTCACTCACATCCAAACAACGTGGTATGTAGGCATCTTGAACTTTGCCTTTCAGTGCCGCCTCGTCACGTCCTTACCTCCCCCTCCTCTTCCACCACCCGGCCAGACCCCATTGCGCAAAGATGGAGTGGTGTTTTTTCACGGCGCGGCGCGCTTAGACCTAGCCAGTGGAGGATCCGGTGCCTTGGTGATGCAGCGCGATTACCCGCTTCTTTGCGACTACGACGCACATTACATCGCGGGCGCCACCACCAACATTCAAGCAGAGTACGATGGCCTGCTTCGCGGCCTCCAGATGGCACAAACGCGCGGCAACACTCACCTCACGTATTCGGTGACAGCCAACTTTTGATGCGGCAAATTCAAGGAACATATCGGGCAAGCCACCCAGGCCTGCGACGACTGTACCTTCAGGCCCGCGAACTTTCAGCATCGGCCCATTGCACCGGCCACGCGGCACTCTTCCAGATAAGCCCCCGGTCACTGATTATAATAATTTTTTTCAATCCCAAAAATTCATCCGGATAAAACATCCCTGCCTCGACCGCCAAACCACCTTCGACCACACACATAATAATGACAAGCAACCAAATCAAGTATTTATTACGTTACTTCAAGTACTGTTTACGAATGGCAATGACAAGTCCCTTGAACACCATTTTGCCGTCAGCTTTCTGGAGAAAAAACCAGGAACGCCACAAAAATTCGTCTAAGTACCCAGGGAGGTGCTTGCGGTGCACCCCGCGCATCGCCTTGAGGTATTGTTTGATCCTCACCTCCCACACACCTTCGATTGACTGTGTGTGGGCACCGTTGATTGGGTTGACGAAGTTTTCGGAGTGGTTCACCCAAGCGTGGGTGTAATTCATGCCACGCAGCCGGGGGTTGGTCTCCAGGGTGTGGCGTTCATTCGACGACACGTACGAACCAAACTTGTCCGACATGATTTTAGTACCTGGTTTGATATACTTCAAAATCAAGTCGGACAAAGTGGGCTTCGTACGGTCGTCGAATGTCAAAATCCCAAACCACTTCTTCGTCGTGCGGTCGACACCTCCAAACAGCCAACAGTCCGGATGCTGAATGCCGCGGTTGTACTTGGACTTTTTTTTCAACGACGTTTCGTCGATTTCGACGATCGACCCAACGCCACCAATCTGACACAAATAATTATCATTAATATTTGGTTGAATAAATACAATCAACTAGAACGACACTATTACAGTATATATGTATATATGTGTATGGATCAATGTAGTAAAAATTCAGTATGGAATATGACATGACTATTTTTCAAATATGAATATATGAAATGAATACTGTATGTATTCAATATGAATATGTAAATATATAAATTTGAGAGAAATATACATAGTAAACGTAGATATATGTATATACATGGTAAACGTATATATATATATATATATGTGTGTGACATGAATATATATGTGTGTATATCTATGTATATATTATATATATTTATATGTATATTTTTTCTCTCATACATACATATATATGAGAGAAAAATAC
>NW_009798279.1:169085-181256 GCF_000520075.1 Aphanomyces astaci
GGAGTACCTAATACCAGAAGTAGTACCGTAAATACCAGCTTGCTTCATCGGTCCACATGTATCTACATGTAGTGAACCAGCTACACGAGTAGACCTGGTTCCAGAACTGTTTCTGTAGCTCATGCGAATGTGTTTGGCACGAACACAAGTTCGACAATACAGTGTGACTCCATGCAAACTATCCTTAGTAATGCGCGGCACACCAGGGAAGTTACTAGTAGTAAGGAGTCGAGCGAGTGACGCAAAGTTTAGATGGCCAAGTCTGACATGCCATTCTTTGAACAGTTTCGTCGCCAGAGTAGTATTGCTAACTGCTCTTACTTCTAATACGCCTGTCTTGACATTATGACAGCGAATCTGCCTCTCGAGTACAGTAAATGCACGCACGTAGTATGCACCCTGAATAGCAACCGCAACAAACTGAAGTCGGTTTTGCTTGAACACATACTTGTAGCGCCCACATGCACTGTCGTTTACGACATAACCGGTACATTTTAGTGCATTCTCACTCAGAATATTTACTGTAGAGCCTGGAACAACAGCTACTTTCTGAAACCGAAAGTTGCACAGACCAGTAGGAGTATCAAGACAAAGATCTATTGATCCAATATGCGTACTACTAAGCTTATTCCCATTTCCAAATGAAAAACTGAACGTAGTATTACAATCCAATTTACAGTAATCTCTCCTAAGGGACTGGAGGTTTCCTGTCATGTGATGGCCGCATCCACCGTCGAGAGCCCAATCATTCCTAGACAAAGTGCGTTGACTTAGTAGCTTTGGATATGACTTTCTTACCATATCGTCCATGTCAACGGACATAGTTTGCATAGAACCGGCTACAGCTTCCATACGTTCTTGGGCGGGCGTGTAGTACGGACTACTCGCCTCAAAGTCGTCGTCGAGACCAAGGCCAAGGTAGTCGGCCAGGGATTCTTCCGCAGGGCTCGTACTGGCTGGGAGAGGCACCTCCGCCTGCCGTGGCAAGGGAACTTCGGCACGGATGGCGCCGCAGGGCACGTTGTTCTTGGGCGCCCGTGGCTCGACCTTTTCAGGTTTCGACCAGATGTTTTTTGCGCTCGTATCCGTACGACAGGTCTTGGCTCATTTTAGGACATTTGTCCCTAATATGGCCCGGCTGACCACAGTAAAAACACATTCCAGACCGAGGGTCAGTCCTACTTGGTCCCGCAGGTCCGGATAATTTCGGACGTTTTCCATTCAATACAGGACCCTGATTGGTCGGACGCTTCTTCTCATTTCTATTGGTCGAAATAGAATTACACGCCACATCCGTCGCCGATGATTGGCCAGCCATGGCTAATATCGCTCGTTTCGAACGCTGGCCAAAGATTCCGACAAGGATCTGTTCGATTGAATTCACATTGAATGAGTCTGGTGTGTATTTCACTTGAGCACCGTAGAATTGACTAGGCAGTTCATTCAGAGCCAGACAAATAAGCAGATCGTCGCTGACGCTATCTCTACTAAGGTACTGGCGCGACTGAGCATTGATGAGATTCTTCTGAGACTTCAACTCTCCAAACCACGACTCAATCGTATCGAATGATTTACCCGCTGTGCGGATGAATTTTCCCATAAGGGCAGTTACAGATGCAGCATTCGAAACTCCATAACGTTTCTGCACCTCACTCCAAATTTCATGCACAGGCATTTTAGAATCGCTACCATCACGTAGTTGCTGGATAAAACTAACTGGGAGTAGTTGAACCAACAGCGACCGAACTTTCTGGTCCTGTCGCTTGCGATACCAGTCCAAGTAATGCTTATACTTTTCAGTAGCATCAATCTCGGATTGATGAAGAGCAGGCACTGACACCAGCCAGTCCTCGAACTTCGTCACAGGTTGAGGGCGTTTATCAGACTCTCCGATCCATAAACCCGTCAATTCAATTGTAAGGCCCTCCAGGTAGTTCATAAACTTTCTGGACCACACGCGGAAGGTATCTTTCTTCCCATTGAACACAAGAAGAGACAACTCCGAGGAGCCTTTCAGGGACAGTGCAGATGAATTCATGTACTTGAAATGTCAGGTAAACGAGTGAACACAATGAAGGAAACAAACACGAAAGAAATGTAGTACACAATGAACAAAGGCTCAGTGCGTTGGGGTGTCAATCGAGTTGTAAGGAGCACAAGCTCCTCAGTGCCACCAACATCAAATCATAGCCATAGAAACATAGAGTGGGATACCAATCAGATCTGCAGATCTGATTGGAGGGTAAAGGCAACAACCAAACCATTCACAGCCACTGCATCAAATAACCGGATAAGAGTAATATTATCCGGGCAGTGTTAACGCCAACACAGGGCACTTGACCTGTGTGATAATAACCGTATCAGGTAATTACCAACAATCTGGATCTCGCCTTCCATCCTGGGTGATTCCCCTCGCTGTCCCATTGGAGTACTATTAATAGTACCGTATATGCTTGTTAGGTGGTACGTTGACTTCAGATGTTGTTGAGTTGGATTCTCAAATCATGTTCTAACAGATCAAGGATCGCGTGCTGCTTGATTTGGGAATCCAAGTTTCAACGACGATTCTTCATTGGATGTAGAATCATGAACCAAACCTCGCCTCCTCTACCCTGAGTCATCGTTAACAGTATTGCCGAGGATGGCTAGGTCTTAGCCTCCAGTTAGGTACAATGTACATACGTACAGGCTTCTCAGTCGCCATATCCCCACAAATACATTACGATGGTACGTATATACTCCAGTATACCGGGTAAGAGCATCCCACCGGTAAGGCTGTATAATAGGACCGCAAAATACCGTGTTTCAGCTCCTGTAACGTTATTTTGATTTTCGTCAACCCCAAGCGGTAAAACGGAAAAAATCCGCATAACGTTAACTATGATATCCGGAAATGTACCCGGAGGCATAAGTTTGCTTTGGACGACGCCGCGACGGTGATGACGTGGAATTCACTTGTGCGATCCTTGACGCCTTCCCGCCCTATATATTAGTCAATAGTAGGCGCCATTTCAACCAACCCCTGGATAGTCAGGCTGAAGATCCTCGACTATGTAGGCTCACAGTTACAGAATGGGGAGCAAAGGTCACACGAACTTTACTGTTAGTTGGACAAGGTTGGGGATGCAAAAAAGTTAAATTCAGTGACGGTAAACGTCAAAATACAGTCTGATTATACCGTCACACTTTTGGGGATGCCCTTATACTGTAGATATACTGTAATGTGTTGATTGATGGAAGTTAGGAAAATCGGTCATTCACAGTCTGTCACACCTGAAAACTGGTGTCACTGCTCAGCGAAGGTTGTGCTTTGGTTGGGCTGCCGATGCACTCGACAAGTTTAGAGACGTGCGAGCCACGAGCGCGTTTGAAGAAGGATCCATTTGCTCAAAGGAAATGGTTGTTGGCTTTCCGTCGACCCACGAAACTGTGCCGATTTGCAGTCTCGCAGTAAAATTATGCACTTTCCTGGAGTACAGTACCTACAGTACCTACTTACTGTACAGTCCCCCGGCCGGTGGGGTTGGTAAATAATCCGGATAACTAGTTAGAACTGTAAAATAGCGTGTAACTTACTGTAGAACTGTAAAATAGCGTGTACTGTACAGTATGATGCTCTAACCTATTATATACTAGTACTACGTAGTACTAGTATTATATTAGGGCAACCATCATTACTTACGTGACATAAAGCAGAAGTGGGTGTTCTCAAGCACCAAGGCAAAACAAAGCTCCTTCAATCGTGGTTACCACGATGGTCGTGTAGTATTACGACGCCTGCATCAAGGCTGTAAACCGTCGTCGCCAAACCAAGAAATGCGCATTTCCCAATCGGATCAGTTCGCGCCGCACGTACGCTTCCTTCTGGACATCGTCGACGATGCCCGTCACGTTGATGCCCCACAACGCCGCTACCTCATCGCAGCTGATAAACCCTTCGTAGGCTCGAAACAAGCGTGACGAATGACTGACTAACCGCATTAAGATATGCGTGGGCGACACCTGTCGCACCTCCATCCTATGACGTGGCATCACGAAACAACATCTCGCTTCAAGTGATAGAAGTTTATCCTTACCACGACCGGTAGGACCTCTGTCTAAGCGTGAAGTGGCATGAATGGACTTCGTCGTCTTCGACTTGCCGAAATACCAAGACCAACCTGTCGGCTTCCACAAATTGTCCTTGGAGGGTATTTATGAAGTCGCCGTCGGCCGTCGTGGTGCAAAACAGTCGCGTGTTGGCCACCACCTCTTCTGTCACCTAAACCAACGGAAAAAGTCAGATGAAACGTCGACGACTGTCTGTCGGTGTCGCGTGCCTCGTGGGGGTCCTCAAACAGCACGTCGCGCACCTTGGTCTCGAAGAATCGTCGGAAGGATGATAGCGTTCCTGGTAAAATGCACTGAAGCCGTTCCAAGAATGTAAACGGATCGTCGTGTTCGTCCGGCGATTGAAAGTCAAATTCGAAAAACTCATCGTCCAATCTCACAGCAGGAAGCAACGCGAACGGCTCGTGGATGTTGTGGTACATTTGCTGCGTGAGCCACTCCTTGCCCAGGTTTCGAGTTCTCGGGTCGGCTACCAACGTCGCACTGGGCCACGTATTGCTGCGGGACACGGGCAGCTACATGCACAGGCGAACATTCATACAACGATGCAAGGTGAACATGTACCGGAATGTTCATCATGACAAAGCGCTGCATAGACGCAATGAGGGCGCGGAACCCTTTCGTTTGAGTGATCAGTGACTCGCGGTCCGTCAAGACCCGATGGGCTTCACTTTTGAACACCATGGCAATGGAATGCCACGACAACGGACCATCGCTAGCTTCACGCACGGACGGCAGACTCTTGGCTTGAAGACTATCAAGGATCAACTGAAGGTGTACGAGCTCCGCTTCCATTGCTGCCCCATCAGCACTCAACTTGCGGCGATATTCGCGCTGCTTCTCTCGAAAGTATCGACGCCGAGCGAGTGTTTCGTCCGAAAGCGTCTGCGTGGTTGTGCCAACATCCGACGACATTGTTATCGTTAACGTAATTCTTGATTTGAATTCGCCAGTATGTATCCATCCACCTGACCTACTTCAACAGCTGCACCTGACCTACTTTTACTGCGTCAACCAGACACATAGTGGGAGTACTGAAGAAGGGAAATTAGGGTCCATGTAGAGCAAACATTGTATTATTACTATTAATTGTATATAAATTTACTACCGTGTTTATCGTAGAGCTGCTCCTATACATAATGTTTCGCGATTGTTTCGTGACCATCATTCTCTCTTACAACAATGTATTGACACTATTTAGGAGTGTTGGTAATTGTTTCGCAACATGCCAACTATCTGTAAATAGTGTGTAAATTGGTATTTGCAGCATGCAAAAAATACCGCCATCTATTTGATCAGTTCCAAGAATTTCAGTGAAAACACATTTGCTTCGTAAAAGATCGAGTTACTGTTCATAAACTGAAACACACTGTGCGACAAATTCAACTTTACTGTTACAGTAATGTCAAAATTGTACACAAGTCAACTCAACTACAGTGTACCGGTACTACACCTACTGTACCGGAAATCGCATGATGCAGAAGGCGTCCATTGCAGCTCGATCTTGACGGTTCATGCGGTAGCGTCGTTGAGCTTCTACCTTCTTCCGCTTCTTTTCGTTGGCCATCCTTTGGTAGTGAACCATGACGAGGCCATTAATGCCTCGTCTTCACGGTGCAATGGAGGACAAATGGAAATTTGTCAAAGCAAAATTCGTTCGTTGAATATTTCAATGTGTTTAAACAGCATTGCCAAACTTAATCTCCCTATATATCTTACTTACCCCAAATTCGTCCTGCCTCTACTCAAACGTAACTGATTTGAGGCAATTCCGTGATTCTATTCATTTTGCACAAGTACGCGTTCTATGAACCACTTGCACTTATAGATAGTGTTCCAAAGGTTTAGTACTGTTGCGTACCTTGACGGACCACCCAGGGTCCCGAGTCGCAAACACTCACCACAGGACATCCTTAGGGGTGACACCGTAGGCGGCGGCAACGGCTCGGGAAGCTTGGGTCAGGCTAGTGCGATCAAAGGGTGACAGTTGACGGACAGTCCATGTATAGTGCGTGTCAGACAGTCCAGTTAGTTTTCATTGGTTAGTTTAGTTAGGGCTAAGTTCCCCGTTGGCCAGGGGAACACTAATCAGTTCAGAATTTGCTTCCTCGAGATCAATACACGGCGCCAAGTGTTCCTGGGAGTTGCCGCTCCCCCAACATTGTGTTTTGATTTCGTGGATACGCCACAAAGTATACTTTAGTGCTACCGACCTATGCGGTAGAGACGTGTCTGGAAGACGCTAGTGAAGAACAACAAGAACCATGGAGCGACATGGTGGAAGCGAACGTTACGGCGGAAGCCGTTATGGAGGCGAGAGCGGCAGAAGCCGAGAACGCGACAGAAGTCGTGACCGTGGCCGCAGCCATGGTCGAGGAACAATCGTTACATGGACCTACCAGTGTGTCCTAACCTCCAATCGATTGCCCAAACCGAAGTTTACCGTTGGCTGATCAAACGCAAGGCGTACGAAGCATGACTTGAAGATGAGTGCCGTAGGAAGAACATCCAGTTCCGTGAACATGTGACAAGCTATGTGGCGTGCTTCTCGGACAAGCAACTGCTGCGTACTATGATGTCGATCTGGAAGATCCGTGGAGAGCCCGAAGACATGTCGGAGCAAATCCTCAAGGACAGGCTTCAAGACATAGCCAAGAAGCCAATGAACGACGTCGACCCTGACTTGGAAAGTCTATTCGATGATATCGCAACATGCGTGAAGAAGATGCGACCATGCGTGCAGCGGACTACTTGACGGCGTGTTGGGAACGAAACGACGTACGTGGAGCCGGCGAGTTTCTCCGTACACCCGACATTCGAAAGCGCATGTGCACGTCATTGTTGAACCAGCTGCCTGGCAAGGTGAGCGAGTACATACACCAAGGACGCCTTCAAGAAGAAGTGGCACCCAGTCGACTTTGAGTGGGGTGACCTGATCCAAATCGTGGTGGATATATCCGTGGAACAACAAACGTATTGGATGCGTTGGGGTGCTGGCGCTGGAAAGCGGAGTGGGACCACGAGCCCGAAGCACAAGAAGAGCAAGCACGGCCATGATTATCAAAATCGTGGCGAAGACAAGAAGTCTAGTCGAGATGACGGAAGACAGCAAAGCCGTGCACGCGACCAGAGCCGCGGACGCGACCGAAGCCGAGGGCGCAAACTAAGTCGTGGTGGACGCGATCGCAGCCACGGGCGTGAGTACAGTCGTGGACGTGAAGAGAGTCGCGGGTACGACCGAAGCCGTGGACGAAGCCAGGAAGGTTACCATAGCGGGCGTGAACGACATGGAAGTCGTGTACGCACAAGCGAGCGCAATCAATGCGCGTACCGTGGAAGCGGTTACTCCCGTCACAGAGGCAGTTCCCAAGACGCCAAGTTTGGTTGGCCCAGAAACGACCAAGGCGCGAAGTTTGGAACCTCTCCGGCGCAAGCAATCGATCGCAATGCGGGATATCAAGATTCGGGCACGAAACGAAACACGAGTACAAATCGCGTGAGTGTGCCGCGACAGACTCGTTTTGGTGGCTGGGGGAATCCCAAAGGACAAGGAAACCCGGGAAAGAAACCCTCTAAAGATCGTCAATCGAACAACTCTGCCTATTCTGCTGCGTTACAATCAGATCGTCAGGAAGACGAAGCGGATGTACGGGAAGTAATCCTAGACGAAGTCCGGGCACTTGCACTCGTGGGACAGCCCGAAGGAGAGCTTCCTCCCAACTTCCATGTGCAGCAGGTGCAGAACCCGTGTCCACCATCAGTTGTCTCTTGGAGAAGACATGGGTATCATATGGATGAGCGTGTCAGTGGACTATGGCGGCGAATGGAGATCATGCCTGGCCATCCGCATTACCAACAACGTATGGTGCGATGGAATCCGAACCGAGTTTGGAATCAACCAGTACTATCACTGGATGACCGAGCTACCCATCCTGGACGGTCGAATCGCACACCCGGTGCAGTGCCTGTTTTGCGGTGACCTTGAGCGCCTGCATCATTTCAAGGACTGCCCCGACATCGACCAAGACGGCATTGACCGAATCAAGTGGGTGTGGGGTTGGCGAATGTGTGGCTACCTGCGCAACCCTAAATTCCAGAAGTACGCGAAGAAGACAGCGCAGATGCGAAAGAAGATGGGCAAGAAGTTCTACCGCATCTACATGCCGGACGATGCCGTGAACATGGCAACCCTCAACGGCGTACTGGAAGTACCATTTTGTGCCGACTCTGGAAGTGATGCGAACATCATTTCAGAAGAAATGCTGGAAGCATTGAAGACGAAGACAGAAGTTGACGTGGTTCAACTGGCGAAGACCTGGAAAGGTTACGCCGTGGACGAACAGCCAGTGTACGCAGACGTGGCGGCAAACTTGCGCATCCGTTTGAGCACTGGACCTGTTAACCTACCCGGTGTGCAACTATGTTACGTAATCAGCCGCAGCGACTCATTGCTCGTCTCGCGCTATGCGTTGCTGTCCATCGGGATCGACATGAACCACTTGTTGGAACAAGTGGCTCAACACCAAAGTCATGAAGACGGTGATGACGTGGGTGAACCCGACGAAGACGAAGACATTGCCTGCGGGGTGGCGACTCGTCGTTTGCAAGGTGGTGAACAGAACCTCGACAAACTCGATGAAGATGCCGCAGTGTCACTGTTGGAGAAAGCGTTTGAAACGCTCAAGATAACGGACGCAGGCAAGCACGTCAAGACCCACAAGCTTAAGGACATCGTCATGCAGGCCTCAGCCAAGGACGTTTGGCACGCACAATTCCGTGGAACGGATGAAGCAGCGAACGTACCAGCGATGGACATCAAGCTCAAGGCCGATGCCCAGCCGCACCGATGCAAGGCCCGCAAGAGTAGTCCTTTAGAGACGACGTTCCTGGATGCATTTGGAAACCAGCTTGAAGAAGATGGTATTATCTATTCGAACTCTTCGAGTGCATACTGTAGTCCAGTCAACCCGGTGATGAAACCAAGTGGCAAGAAGCTGCTCAAGACAAGCGGTGAATGGACGACAGAAGAACTGCTCCTACACTACCGTCTCACCATCGATTACCGCGTGGTGAACAGCATGACCATTCCAATGGCCGGTGCTATGCCCTTCCAGTTCATGGTGTTGGAATCCGTCAGGGGCGCCCAATTCCTAGGGGTGTTCGACCTAGGGTTTCTGGCAGTTGCCGCTTGGACCCGCTTCCCGCGAAGTCCTTTCCTTCATGCTGGCTTTCCGCGTGATGACGCCGACCCGCGTCATGCAAGGCTTCTGCGACAGTGCCCTGTTTTTCCAAAGCACCATGACCGAGTGTTTAAAGACCCTACTCTACAAGAACTGTCTCGTGTGGATCGACGACATTCTCGTCTGGGCCAACACTCTGGAAGAGTACTTGGCAGTTCTGGAAGAACTCTTTGCCATCTGTGTACGATACCGACTACGGCTGAACCCTCGGGAGAGCACTCTCCTCTGCAAGGAAATCAAGTGGTGTGGCCGGATCATAGACGGACACGGTGTACGACAAGACCCCGAGCGGCTGTCGTCACTCTGCAAGATCCCGTACCCCACAACGACTGGCCAACTGCAACAGTTCATCTGCGCAGTCAACTGGATCCGTGATTCCCTCATCGGCTTAGCCCAAGCTGTGGACCCGTTACAGAAGAAGCTCACCGAGGCATTAGCTGGCAAGCGACGCAAGAAGCGTACCGCTGCATCGATTGAAATCGAACTCAGCCACGACGAACGTGCAAGCTGGGACAAAGTCAAGGAACTTATGGTGGCCGCAGTACAACTGCACCACCCGGACGAACGCGCGACCATGTGTCTGTTTACGGACGCGTCCCAGGAAGGATGGTCCATCATGGTGACACAAGTCCAAGCGTTCGACGAAGCGAAGCCCATCCACGAGCAACAGCATGAAATGCTAGTATGCCAGTCAGGCATGTTCGACAAGACCCAGAGGAACTGGAGCGTCATCGAAAAGGAAGGCTATCCCATCGCTCGTGCATGCGACTCGTTGAAATACCTGCTACTGAGGCCCTTGGGGCTCCGCATGTACTGCGACCACAAGAACCTCATTCACGTGTTTGCCCCCGACAAGGAAATCAAGGCGCACACACGGGAGAAGCTACTGCGTTGGGCCGACCTCATCGGCCAATGCCGCTACGTGATCGAGCACATCGACGGCGTGCACAATCTGTGGGCCGATCTACCAGCCGCTGGGGACAACCCGCGCCACTGAAGGCACACGTGCTCCGCCTACACTCTGCGATGCCCCCGATCTTTGCCAGCGTCGTATGGACACGCTAGAAGCGTCGAAACCACGTACGACAGTTAAAAGAATGGACGAAGCGCAAGAAGCGCCACAAGCCAAGAATGGTATACAAGCCGTCGCAGGCGAAGATCCGCCCGCTGGACGACATGGATTTTATTTGGCCTGACCTGGAGTCAATCATTCAAGCCCAGAAGGCTGTGGCGGCACCACCAACCGCTATCATGCAAGACAACGGCGTCCTCTACCTGCGCGAACGCATCTGGATACCCGACGATGCCCACGACCTGCTCACAAGGCTGTTCATCATAGCCCACTGTGGATCGATGGGTCATCGCGGACATCATGCCATGGCCAGTCACATCCGACAACTGTTTACCATCTCGCATCTCGATGAGAAGCTCGCGGCATTCCTCCGGTCGTTTCTGTTGTGCCCGCATATTCGAGGTGGGAAGATCATCCAAAGGCCTCATGGGAATACGTGGTCAGCAACACGGCGCAACCAAGGACTGCACTTCGACTACCTATTCATGGGTGAAACCTGAAAAGGTTCCAAGTATGTGTTGGTCTTGAAAGACGACCTTACGCACTTCGTACGGCTCATTGCCTGCGACAGTCCGACAAGTCAAGTTGCGGTGGACGCAATTATGGACTGGTCGGCCATGTTCGGAGTACCAGAAGTGTGGATCTCCGATGGCGGCAGCCACTTCAAGAACAACATCATGAAGGCGCTAGCACACCGCCTCAAAGTCCAGCACAACATTGTCCTGGCCTACTGTCCGTGGAGAAACGGAACGGTTGAGCGAGTGAATCGCGATATACTGGCAGTCATGCGAGTCATGTTGGCCGAAAGCCGGCTAGCCAAGACCGAGTGGGATTACCTACTGCCCGTAGTGCAAGCGAACTTGAACCAGACGCCAACCGAATCTCTGGGCGGTACGTCTCCCATGTTTGCTTACACTGGATTAGATCCGACTACGCCCCTCAACGTCATCGCCGGAAGCTTCAACAGAAAGTTGATCGTAGATGGATTGACCGAAGTCAAGTGGGAACGACCCAACATCAGAACCGCGATGAGTGCCCTACGACGCAGCCTCGGAGAGATTCACTTCAAGATCCTCGACCTCAAGCGCGCGGCACAGAACCGGCAGATCCTCAACAAGACCAACTCGACAGCGTTCGAAGTTATGGAAGGCGACTACATGCTGTGGTCAAGGGTTGATGAAAACTCGCATTACCCGAAGCTATCCGTCACGTGGATTGGACCCATCCCAGTCAAGGAATGCCTGCCGTACCATGCGTGATTGAACACGTCATCAACGGAAACGAGTGGGAAGCTCATCACTCAAGGCTGAAATTTTACTCAGACCAGTACCTCGACCTCACGGAGGAAATCCTCGATCACGTCATCAACCAGAGCGTTGTGCTGACAGTCGGCGCGATTGAAGCTGCCCGACTCAACCCTGGGACTAACCGATGGGAGCTCCTAGTACAGTGGAAAGGCCTTAAAGCCATCGAATCCAGCTGGGAGCACTTCCTTGTGATGTACGGCGAAGTACCGTTCCTTGTGAAACAATTCGTTGACGGACTCCACGATGAAGAACAACGCCGAGCTCTGCTCGAGGCTCTCGCATCTCTGTAGTTACCTCGCGCCGAGGTGTTGCACCCAATGGCCCGCCGGAGCAACGGAATACATACTCAGGGTGCGACTGCTGGACCTGGGCTTGGGGGGAGTGTTGCGTACCTTGACGGACCACCCAGGGTCCCGAGTCGCAAACACTCACCACAGGACAT
>NW_009798279.1:181356-186987 GCF_000520075.1 Aphanomyces astaci
CCATGCGTGATTGAACACGTCATCAACGGAAACGAGTGGGAAGCTCATCACTCAAGGCTGAAATTTTACTCAGACCAGTACCTCGACCTCACGGAGGAAATCCTCGATCACGTCAGCAACCAGAGCGTTGTGCTGACAGTCGGCGCGATTGAAGCTGCCCGACTCAACCCTGGGACTAACCGATGGGAGCTCCTAGTACAGTGGAAAGGCCTTAAAGCCATCGAATCCAGCTGGGAGCACTTCCTTGTGATGTACGGCGAAGTACCGTTCCTTGTGAAACAATTCGTTGACGGACTCCACGATGAAGAACAACGCCGAGCTCTGCTCGAGGCTCTCGCATCTCTGTAGTTACCTCGCGCCGAGGTGTTGCACCCAATGGCCCGCCGGAGCAACGGAATACATACTCAGGGTGCGACTGCTGGACCTGGGCTTGGGGGGAGTGTTGCGTACCTTGACGGACCACCCAGGGTCCCGAGTCGCAAACACTCACCACAGGACATTCTTAGGGGTGACACCGTGGGCGGCGGCAACGGCTCGGGAAGCTTGGGTCAGGCTAGTGCGATCAAAGGGTGACAGGTGACGGACAGTCCATGTATAGTGCGTGTCAGACAGTCCAGTTAGTTTTCATTGGTTAGTTTAGTTAGGGCTAGGTTCCCCGTTGGCCAGGGGAACACTAGTCAGTTCAGAATTTGCTTCCTCGAGATCAATACACGACGCCAAGTGTTCCTGGGAGTTGCCGCTCCCCCAACATTGTGTTTTGATTTCGTGGATACGCCACAAGTACTGAGACGTCAACGCACTTCATCGAAGGTTTCAATCGTTGCATCACTGGAGTCTTGGGGTGGTCTGCCAACACGACGAGTTCACTAATCGATCGTACTTCATAATCGCGATGACTTAGGAGGCAATTACAAGCGTTTCCTAGCACAAACAAGTGCGAGATTGAGGCATATAATTGTGGTCAACGCAAATCGTCATGACAATATTTTAGCCGAATCAGCAACAACGTGAATTCTTCTACATTCCACTCAAAATATTTGTTATCATACTTCAAGACAGAAATAAAGCCTTTGGTCAGGAACTCGATCTTTCATCATGCGATATGCTGCATAGGAAATACCATGGCATAAAAACATTTCCAATTGGTTGCTGAGCAAGTGGATACGTACTGTTCCAAAGGATTAGTAGCAAAGTAACGAAGTTAACAACAAATTCGGTCTCGAAACTTGGACTCGAAGCGTGAAATCAGGAGCTACAGAGGTGCTTCTACATATATATAACTAAGTAACGAAGTTAACGAGACCGACCAGTGATGTGCCGATTTTTTTCTTTTATCTTTCGTGAATTCCTCGTCAAGTATTTATACTACATAACCTCTGTCCGAAATTGCATGGCTCAATACCATTTTCAACGTTTTTGTGAATGTAGCTCCATCAAAATAGGGTTTTGTGTACTGTATTGTGCTTTCGAGTGAAATTTCGTGTTGTGGCATGGTTTCTCGTTGGAATTTAAATCGATTTGATTGGCTACCTCAGATGAGCTCAAAATTATTAGCCAATGAAAACCTTCTCAAAGAAATTCAACCAATCAGATCGATTGGGGATCGGTTTGGTCGGCGCGATTGGATTGCACCCCCTCCCCAAATTTGTATCAAATCGACAATAACCAATTGGTACACTTTGTAAATATGGGAGTTTTGAGAGGCATCCAACGATGTGAGAATACAGTAACGTACTGTATGTTACTGTATTTCGGTATAGGTGTAGCACTGCGAAAATACAATCAACAGTATTATTAGTACAATGTTTGCTCCACGTATAGGTCAGGTTGCTCCATTAGATTCACACTGGAGAATTCAAATCAAGATGTCGTCGGATGTTGGCACAACCACACGGGCGCTTTCGGACGAAACACTCGCTCGGCGTCGATACTTTCGAGAGAAGCAGCGCAAGTATCGCCGCAAGTTGATTGCTGATGGGGCGGCCATCGAAGCGGAGGTCTTCCACCTTCAGTCGATCCTTGATAGTCTTCAAGCCAAGAGTCTGCCGTCCGTGCGTGATACTCGCGATGGTCCGTTGTCGTGGCATTCCATTGCCATGGTGTTCAAAAGTGAAGCCCATCGGGTCTTGACGGTCCGCGAGTCACTGGTCACTCAAACAAAAGAGTTGGAATTCTTCAAGCGGGCTATGCGACGCTTTGTCATGATGAACATTGCGGTACGTGTTCACCTTGCATCGTTGTATGAATGTTCGTCTGTGCATGTAGCTGCCCGTGTCCCGCAGCAATACGTGGCCCAGTGCGACGTTGGTAGCCGACCCGAGAACTCGAAACCTAGGCAAGAAGTGGCTCACGCAGCAAATGTACCACACCATGCACGACGCGTTCGCGTTGCTTCCTGCTGCGAACCATGACGAAGAGTTCTACGCATTGGACTTGCATGAGTCGGACAAACACGACGATCAGTTTACATTCTTGGAACGGCTTCAGTGCATTTTGCCAGGAACGTTAGCATCCTTCCGTCGATTCGTCGAGTCCCATCGTATGCGCGATACGATGTTTGCGAACTCCCACGAGGCAACACACCGCCAGGCAGTCGTCGACGTTTCATCTGACTTTTTCCGTTGGTTTAGGTGACAGAAGAGGTGGTGGCCAACACGCGACAGTTTTGCACCACGACGGCCGACGGCGCCTTCATGAATACCCTCAAAGGACACTTTTATGAAGCCGACAGGTTCGTCATGGTCTTGCGGCACGTCGAAGACGACGAAGCCCATGCATGCTACCCTATGCTGAGGCAGCGGCGCTACCGGTCGTGGTGAGTGAATGCTTTAGACCTATAACTCTACCATTTCAGGACATGTTGTGAGGTTGTTGTGGGTTTGTAATGTGCCGTGGACGTATGTAGGACGGAGGTGCGTCAGGTGTCGCCCACGCATATCTTAATGCGGACAGTCAGTCACATGTCACGCTCGTTTCGAGCCTACGACGGGGTTGTCAGCTCCGATGAGCTCGCAGTGTTGTGGGGCATCGACGTGACGGGCATCGAAGACGACGATCAGAAGGAAGCGTTCGTGTGGCGCGAACTGATCCGATTGGGAAATGCGCAGTTCTTGCTTTGGCGACAACGGTTCACAGCCTTGATGCAGGCGTCGTATTATTAACCTTACACGACCATCGTGGTAACCACGATTGAAGGAGCTCCTGTGATGGCTGTTGATGCAAGGAGCATTTAGATAATTATGTAGGCTGTGTATGAGTGCAAGATCATGTGAAGTGGTATTCAGGACTCGGTCAATTCTACCAGGTCTCAATTTATGGGATGACCAATTTCATTGGTCATCCCTCATTCCACCATGCAGCCCGTGTCGGTACCGTACATCTCCCTGCCGGTGTGATCACGTGGTTGCGCGGGCGGTGGCGCAAGACGTCTTGATTGCACCCATCGCAAGTGCTGAAGTGGCGGCTTTAGCACTTTGCGATGGGTGCTACCAAGACCTCTTCCTCCACCGCGTTGGCCCACCAGAGCCACCACGACATTGCAATCCACACAATATAGCTGTAGTGATGGTGAGGATCCTGATGACGCCGTACCATTTCTGAGCCTACTTGGTGGTCAGGATGTTGACATTGCGGCTCATTCCGGAATTGACTGTGAGTTGTCGTTTAAATTCTATATCCTTTGATTTATTATATATACTGTGAAATCTTATATTTGTTTCCATGGGAAAACTTCGAATCGAACGAACTTTTAGTATAGTCAAATTAACAAGTATAATGTTGACGATGTGGAAGGCTCTACAATGTAATAACCGGTACAATGAAATAATGTACTGGTACTGGGAGTATTCACTGATATTGGACTCTACGAATTATTCACGAACTCCTCTATGATTTAATATTCAATTTCATGGGTTTAGTAACCTACACTCTAACGTTAAGCAAAGCAAAAACTAGTAAGCCTCAGAGTCAACCAACCGGTGCACCCAGCACATTAGCTGCCGCAACTTGCCGACCATGGCATTCCTCACTGATGAGAGGCGGTTGAACCAACGTGTTGAAATACTCGTTTACGGTCAACCGTCATAGACAACTCATCACGTCACAGTAACAACAACAGCTACTGTTGTGTATATTGCAAATATTCCACTGGCAGGTGAATACAAGTATTACCAGTGCGGAGGCGTTCAAATTGGTCATCAATTGATTAAAGCAAGTATAATGATACATGTTCGATGGCATGCACGTCATGGATGCTGATTGTGATCGTGAACTCATCGCAACGTCGTCAGAAGGCGGCTCTCCGCCATCTACTCAGCAATCACGCTATGTTAAAGTGTACCAGTACTAATAGTATCTGCGTCCCTGCAACTTCTTCGGCAAACTAGTGACAATTGGACCAGCGGCTGCCACGTTTCCAGACGGCGACGAGTTTAGTCCACCATGTAGGACACGGCCGTCGAGTCCAACTTGCGTCGATAATGGAAGCCACAGCAGGCGATCCTGAGTCCGCCCATTCGGCCACGTCTGCGACTTAAAATTCGGTCCGTTGTCGAGCGTCAACTGCAGCGTCGATCACTTTGCTCACGTCGTCGTAAAAGCCAACAAGCTCCTGACCGGATTCGATGACGGCAACCGTAGATGAGTCACTGGTTTCCGTGACGAACATGATTTGTAATGCTTGGCTCAACAACATACCGCTATCGATGGCTGGATATTGCCGCGGTCACGTCGGCGGCGTCCGTGATGTCACTTGGTCGACCACTCCGGTCCTTTGAGCGTCTGGCAGGCCCGCGGCCAACGCAGCAGATGCACCACTGTCAATGCCCTCCTTGATTTACCCGACTTGGCATCAGCGATACCAGCTCCGAGGCGGCCCCTCGGAGCTGGTATCGCTGATAACCAGCCGCGTCATTGATCGATGTGTTGGTGTGTACTTTACTACGTCGAATCCATCCGGATAAATTAGTTCGTAAGAGTTCTTAAAAGGGTACTATTTTTTGAATACTTGTCCAGTATACAAAAAGCAAGGTACTATCCGTGATACTACTTTGATAGTGACCAATCACAAACATTTACGAACTCTTTGAGTACGTGATTTCTATGTATATCCGGACAAAAGAGTTCGTAAAACGGCTCAAACAGTTCGTAAAAGGGTACTAACTTATTCGGAGACACCAAGAATCCGGATTCTTGAGGATTTTCGAGTCATGTTCGTACTTTCTTTAGCACACATGTGTTATCCAAATCGAAGTTTCGTCGAATATGGGATAATCCTCTCTTTGGGATAATCCGGATTATTGGGAATACTTGTCGCCGAGAGAGGCGGGAAAGGGTAAGGGTAAGGCGGTGGTGGGAGAGTAGCCAGATCATCGATGGAGATGTCAACAAAGGGTAGATGAGAGGCGGATAGACAAAACGGAGTGCCTGGTAGTGTAGGCGTTGGAGTGGTGCGGCTGTGATGTTGGGCAAGTAGGGTGGTAGGCGGATGAAAAAGTGGACTGCGATATGGTAGAGCAAGTTGGAGTTCGTCAAAGGCGGCAGATAGAGAGTAGACCTGGGGCGGAGACAATTGGTCGGTGGTAGGCGGTGGAGATGTTGAAGGAAGCGGAGGAAAAATGGTTGGATCGAGGC
>NW_009798279.1:190450-196527 GCF_000520075.1 Aphanomyces astaci
GATTGTGCCAAAGACGGAAGAGGGCTGCGTTAGATAGGCGTGTGGTTGAGGTGGTTGCAGTAGCCAGTGCAAGGGAAGGCGTTGTAGGTGTTGGAGTTGTAGGGGGAGGCGAAGATAGAAGAGGTTTGTTGGTAGAAGGAGAGATGGGAGTGGACTGGATCGGAGTGGTAACGTTGGAAGTAGGGGACGAGGCGTGGACGGAAGGAAATTTCGAAGTGCCAGAAAAACAGGAAATAAGGGATGAGGCGTTGGGGTTGAGGAAAAGAGTGTGGTGGTAGTAATGAGAAATTTACAGCCTTGCTTGTTGGAGACTTGAAGATAGTGTGTTTAGGCGAACGTCCAAAGTAAATAATATAGATGTGCAATTGATCGATTACTTCGGAGCGCACCGCGGCTTGTACGGTAGATTCAAGCGTAGAGATGGAGGACGGAGTAGGCGTGGCGAAGTTGATATGGTATGGATTTGTATCACCAAGGGAAGGGTGAGCAGCTAGGGTAGCCTGAAAGTCCATGATGGCAGCTGCAACAGTAGCAGGAGGGTGAGGCGGAGGATTGCTGGCTAGGCGTGTGTAAGGCTGCGCCGGAAAAGAGTAGAGTCCCAAGGCGTTAACTTGAGCACGCAAATAAAGTCCACGACTGATGTCCATGAGGCAGTGCGATGTATGCGAGAAGTCGAAGTGGCAGCCAGCTTGCACACAGTGACGGACAGAGAGAAGGTTGAATTGTAAGGCGGGACAATGTAGGGCAAAGGGTAGTCGGCAGGCGTGGGAGGTCGTGTAGTGAGTTTGTTAGAGTTGGGAGGCGTACGAGGAGGATGAATACGATAGGCGGGGAGTGGAGGCAGCACAGAGTCATCCATCGTGGACGAGGCGGAGGGAAGATGTATATAGTTTTGTTGGGATGGAAACTGTGGTTGGACAATGAGTGCTGTGGAGGTAGCCCGAGTGTGGGCGTTAGGCGTAGAGGAAGATGGAGGACGTGACGTTGGAGCTGAGGTAGGGATGGATGCCTTTGTAGTAGAGGTTTGAGAGGCGGGAGGGGGAAGGCGTTGTCGTTTCGCAGGTGGAGCCGATGTAGAACGACGTAGAAAGGCGGAAGAAGGATGCAAGGTTTGGGATGTATTCCATCCAGCAGATGGACGTGATGGAGAAGCACGACGTTTAGGAGGCGATGAACGAGCGCGACGGGTAGCTGACGAGAGGCGTGGATAGGCGGAGGATGGAGGGGATATGGGTCGACTACGACTGGAGTCTGGGTGGTTGGGAAATGATGGGGTAGGAAGGCGTTGATGAGCTCGAGAGGAGCGGCCGGAGGAACAATCTCTTTGCGAGGAACGTGGAGGCGATCGACGAGTAGAAGTTCGGGGAGGCGGTCGAGAGTCACGATGGCGCTTGGGATAGCTGCTGTGGGGACCCTGATCGTTCCCATGGTTGTCGTCGTAGTCGTCACGGTCGCGGCGATGATGCTGCGAATGATCGTGAATGATCTTGCGAGACAAATACACGTTTCCGAGGGCAGTGTGTGTCAACCACGTGTTTGGGAACGCCAGCACGGATGCGATTTCGACTGTCATCATCGCGCATGGTGCGGCAATCAGGAAGGCGGTGTTCAGGCGAGCCGCAGTAGAAACAGGAATTGAAAGGATGGTTGTGACAGTGTGCCCAACGAGGCAGTGACTCGTAAGAAGGGGCAGCAGCAGCAGTATAAGTAGGCGGAGGGTGGGTAGTGGAAGGCGTTGCATACACAGCGGTAGAAGGCGTAATGTAAATAGCGGCAGCAGCAACTTTGCGTCGACGGGATTCGGAGTCACCGGAGTCTTGATCCGAGAGGATGAGATTGCGGCGAGAGGCGATGTTTAAGGTGTGGCGAATAGTAGCCTTGATGGCAGTAGGCGTGCATTCAGATCCATCCTCGCGCGCCTTGAATTGGAGCTGGCAGACGGCGTCCCACACGTCTTTGTTGGCAGCAAAGGCGTTAGAGTAGAAGAGAGTTCGAAAGAGCTAAAAGGTTTTCACATGACCTTCGCGAGCCGTGAGAGAGTCGGCGTTCGCGGGGAGGGTTGCCGTTTGGATGAGATTAATCTGATCGTCAAGAGTAGTGAAGAGGGTCTCGGCACTGAAGTCCTCACTGTACTTGAGTTGAGTGAGACTCGCAAACAGGATCATGGGATCGCGGGTTCCGGCTTCATGGAGCGCCATAAGAGCGGCCCAGAGAGTAAATGGAGAGGCGTGGGATCCGATAACTTGTTGGAGAATAGGCGTGAGGGAGTTGAAGAGAAATGCCTTAGCTTGGACGCGTAAGGTGGCGAGGGACTCTGCGATATACTCGTCCAGGAACTTGCGCGTGAAGTCTTGTTCTAGACGTTTCACGGTTGTAAGGCGCTGTTCCAAGGCGTCACCAGCATAACCGTCGGTAGAGTACTTCGAATCGTTGCGGATCTTATCCACCTGGAGCTTGGCTTGGCTGATAGTTTAGGTGTCAGTTTCGATGCGCGTGGGGCAGTAGGTCTCGTTGGTGTAGAGGGAGAAGAAACCTGCGGTCACGGCAGCTTCTTCAAACGTGGTGCGCCACGCAGCATAGATTTTGTAGGCGTCGTCGAGGAGAATGCCGGAGTAGGCGGTAATGGTCGAAGCAGGAGGGCTCATAACCTGTCACAAAGCAAGAAACAGGAGGTAGGCGTGGGTGATAGGCGTGTAGCAACTTTGCGCAGAGTGTCCAAGACAAACCAAGTGTGCGGGTCAGGGGAAAACCAAAAGTGACATTCAGTCGTTTACAAACTATCTAGCTTCGTTCCTATTGGCTAAAACTCAGCCAAAGGGAAACACTGACCTGTGAGAATCAGCGCTCTTTTCCTTGTGCTAGAGCCGTGATTGGGTGAGCAATCACTAGGGTAGGGTTGCGACATGAAGAATATGCAGAACATGCAGGTATAAAGCGGCCACTGTCTCGGCCTGTCAGAGTTGATAGACTAGGCGATAGAGCTTGGGAGAAAGTAGGCGAGGACAAAAGGCGTGAACACAGGCGAGGGAAAAGCACCACTTGACATTACTGGACAAAGTGATGTGAATGACAAGGAATTGTAACAGGATCATGTCTCATTCATCACTCCCGAATAGGCCTGGATTTTGACATATTCTAGAATTATAGTCGATACCTACGACACGAGTTATGTGCCTTCCACGGCAGGGTCTCAGTAAAAGTGTTCTTAAATTGGACTTTTAGTTATCATGATGGTGTATTAGAATGTAAGTCGTGTTGCGACGACTCCTGCATCAAGGCCGTGAACTGTTGTCGCCAAACCAAGAAGTCCTCATTTCCCCGTCGGATGACTTCGCGCCACACGCACGCTTCCTTCTGGTCGTCGTCTTCGATGCCCCTTAAATCGATGCCACTCAACACTGCGATCTCATCGACGCTGACAAATCCGTCGTGGGCTCGGAACGAGCGAGATATGTGACTGACTGTCCGCATTATGACATGGGTGGGCGACACCTGCCGCACCTCCGTCCTACATATACGTCCACGGCACCTCACAAAACCGCACAACATGTCCTAAAGTGCTAGAGTTATGGGTCTATCTACAGCATTCACTCACCACGACAGGTAGTGCCACTGCGTCTGCAGAGGGTGGCACGCATGCACTTCGTCGTTTTCGACTTGCCGCATGACCATGACGAACCTGTCGGCTTCCACGAAGTACCCTTGGAGGGTATTCAAGAACGCGCCGTCGGGCGTAGTGGTGTGAGACAGTCGCGTGTTGGCCGCCACCTCTTCGACTACCTAATAATCCTCAAGTCAATGCGAGATGACACATAAGCAGTGACGGTTGCCTCGTGGGGTTTTTCAAAAAGTAATTCGCGCATTGTGGACTCGAAGTGTCGTCGAAACGACGCCAGCGTTCCAGGCAAAATGAATTGGAACCGTTCCAAGAACGTAAACGATTCGTCTTTGTCCGATTCATGCAACTCCAATACGAAAAATTCCTCTTCATGGTTCGCGGCAGGAAGCAACGCTAGCGGCTCGTGCATGTTGTGGTACATTTGCTGCGCAAGCCACTCCTTGCCGCGGTTTCGAGCACTCGGGTCGGCCACTAACGTCACACTGTGCCACGCCATTGCGGCGGGACATGGGCGGCTACATGCAGAGACGCAAATTCATATGACGACGATAGAAGGTGAACACATACCGGAATGTTCATCACGACAAAGTGTCGCATTGCCCGCTTGAGGGATTCGAGCTCTTGCATTTGAGTGACCAGTGACTGGCGCCCCGTCAAGGTCCGATGGGTTTCTCTTTTGAACACGGTGGCAATGGAATGCCAGGACAACGGACCATCGCTAGCTTCACGCACCGACGTCAGACGCATGACTTGAAGACGATCACGGATCGACTTAAGGTGCATGACCTCTTGTGCGATGGCCACTGCGTCAGCTTTCAGCTTGTGGCGATACTCGCGCTGCTTCTCTCGAAAGTATCGACGCCGAGCAAGAGTTTCGTCTACAATCGTCAGGACCTCGTCCGTGGTCGCGCCCGCGTCGGACGACATTCTTGATTTGACAGTGTGAGTTCTCCAACCGATGCGTGATTGTGCATTCTACGGAATTCGTAGGCCAGAACTTGACTTTTGTAAGCAATCGTAGGCGCACCACCCCTACGATTTCACCATTTTGAAATCCTCCACCTCAATTTTTATGACCAACCACTATCGTACACGTCACAAGCCAAAAGGGAATGTGAGGCGTCCTAATGGTAGTGCTATTGATTGCACTGCAGTAGGTATGTCACGTTAGCAGTACGCAAGCTGTGCTGGGTCCGTAGTAGGAAGGAGCGATCGTTTTGGAAGAGTTATAGTGATGTGTTGACAGTCAAACTGGACGCGTTTGCGAATATCAAGACTTTATGGAAAGTCTTATGTGGGCCATAAGCACACACGATCCGTAAGTATATCTTTGTTATGAAGCAAGTGCTTCGAAGTATTGAACTATTTACGGGTCAAGTCGTTGACAGTGGCCTATCTACATTTCTCCAATTCAAATGCACGCAAGTGCATAAACTCTACTTCAGGAGTATCGTTAATATCACGTGGTTGGATGTTTACCTTTGAGGACCTTGGTGTATACTAGAATAAGTATGCATGTACTACGTAGTAGTAAAGTATGGCATTACTGTAATTACTTCATGCAGAGGCACGTTGGAGTAGTCCAACGGTAGCTGATGCCTTTCAAGCGGGCAAGGTCGTGGTGACGGAATGGATGCTTACTACAGTCAACGTTGATGTCGAATCTACTACCGTAGTACATGACTATGATATTCCATCGTCGCATCATTGCACTTGTATCATGCATTCTGCATTGCAAAGGAATATCGTCAATAGTGTTTCGTGATGAGCACGGATTTGTGATAGAATTATCCAATCATTGTACACGAGTGTTTTTATTGGTTAACAGTAAATATGAAATCGTAGGCCCTACGAATTCCATAAATAAGTCAATCGAACCTACCGGCACAGCAAACAAAATCAAGACGTTTATTGTGATTTCGAGTGAAGATTTCGTGTTGTGGCATGGTTTCTCGTTGGAATTTCAATCGATTTGATTGGCTACTTCAGATCAACTCAAAATCGATAGGCAATACCAACGCCATCGTAACAATTGAATCCCGTCAAAGTAAATACTTTTTGAAATACACTTCGCTTTCTGGAAGAATGCGTGTCAATTTTCACCCGAGGAGTAAGGGAACGACGCTGAGTAACGGCGCGGGAATAAATTTTCAAATCAGCCAATTATAATCATCGATATCGTTACCTCGACTATGATTGGCGGAATTTTTCCCAGCACAAGTTAAACAACTTTCCACCCCACTACTTGATAACCTTGAATGTCAGTGCTACCTGCAGCCACAGTGCTGCCAACGAAGCCTCGACACTGACCGACGCTCACCCAAAAGCTCGATGTCGTACGCTTAGCTGAAGGCACGACTGTTCGACATGCAGCTGTAATGACCGGCTAACTCGGGACCAATTATGGAGGGGAGTTGTGTATTCTATGGCATGTAGTTCCATTGACCCATACAGTATA
>NW_009798279.1:196627-202383 GCF_000520075.1 Aphanomyces astaci
TGGCATGTAGTTCCATTGACCCATACAGTATACTTTTTTCTTTACTTGAATAGAATATTAAATTGTAGTATTTTTATAAGGGGTCATATCACATTTTGTTCGTCCCCATGAGGGGTGCAAATCCAGTCCATGTGTCACAGCGTTGTAATGCAATATGTGTAATAGGCATTTTTATGACCTTGATCCCTTGTGATAATTAGTTTCCTGCAAGAATGAGGACTTGAAAACCATGGCTTCGATGTCTTCCTAGTACTAATTACTCTTTATATTCATATCCTTTGTAATCTTATATTCAAAGCTCATTTTTTTCATTCGATACTTCTTTTATATTTTGGTTTTGTGAGCCTCAATTGGTCAATTCGAACCGCGTCTCTGTCCAATCACAACTCCTCATCACGCCGCTACTCAGCGTCGTTCCCTGTACATAACCCGCATAAATTTATGCTGAAATCGATTTTGGATATAAGGTTATAGAGGTTTTCTATTTTGGTGCTTTGAGGTACTGTGCAACTCTATTTCCTCTTGTGACTGATAAAAAATAGCTACTTGGTCATCATATCACCGTATCTACCATAAATCAAATGGATCTACGACTTGAAGCTTGCTTTGCCTTTGTCAAGGATAATCGACGTCGCGAAGTCACGAGAGAGGAACGGCTCGACATCCTTCGCTTGCACGCTTGGTTTCGCAGTCAGGGTGTAGCCGCCGCGTCCAAGACAGTCGCTGAGGCACTCGGCCGCAGCATGCACGTTGTCCAGGACGTTTGGCGGGAGTACCAACAAAGCCAGACTGTTACCGCATTAGCACCACCGGCAAACCATTACGCACACATAACAACAGTGCCGCGTACCAAGCGTGTCGCTGAGATGGTCCAAGCGTTTGTCCGTGACCGCCGGTCCACCCGCACCAGAACTACGG
This sequence comes from Aphanomyces astaci, assembly GCF_000520075.1. Taxonomy (NCBI): domain Eukaryota; phylum Oomycota; class Saprolegniomycetes; order Saprolegniales; family Verrucalvaceae; genus Aphanomyces; species Aphanomyces astaci. Next base: position 197,546 of record NW_009798279.1, read on the forward strand.
CGACCGACGTGTCAAACTACCTCCGTGAGATGAGCATCCTGGAGTACGAACCCAATGACAAGAAGGAGTTCGCGGCTGCACTACGAAGCGTCCAACGCTACCTGCAGGCCCAAGGTTACAAGGTTACAAGCGTGGGAATCGGAAGGGGTCGTCCACCTACCACTTGTCCAAGGCGAACGCCCTTGCCCGGGACGTGTACGTCCGCAAGATGCAGGCCCTGGTTGACGCGCCGGACGGCCCCCATGTCGTGTACACTGATGAGTCCTACATCGATCACCACCAAGCCATCTACGACCCGTCCGACACGATGGACCTGCCATCAAAGGAGAAGCACATGGGACGTCGCTACTGCTTCGTCGCTGCCATTCTGGACTCACCCACGCTGGAAAGCAAGGACATGGCCATCGACATTTTCACGGGTGGCAAGTCGACAGCGAAGCAGCCCAAGGACTACCACGGCATGTTTGACACCGAGTACTACGTGGCATGGTTTGGGCGGCTGCTCGACGATATGGATGAAGGTGGGATCACGAATACGTTGATTGTGCTCGACAACGCTAAGTACCACAAGTCGTTGCCCAAGACTACCCCAACGAGTGGCCGCCGCAAGGGTGTCTTGGTCGACGCGTGTCGAGCGTACGGCATCCCAACGAGCGGGCATGAGCACAAGAGTGAGCTCTGGGGACTGTTGGCGACGCACATCCGAGCCCACGTGAAACCTATCATCACGGACATGGCCGAAAGTCGTGGCCACAGCATCGTGTTTACTCCTCCTCATCACTCAGATTTACAGCCCATAGAATAGTTTGGGCAATTGTCAAGGGCGAGGTTGGTCGGCAGTACACAGACATGACAAAGTTTCCCGATGTTTAGCTGCGCCTAGAAGCTGCATTTGCCAATCTAAAGCCTAGCACCATAAAGGGTTGTGTTCGTTTAGCGCAAGAGAAGCTTCAATTGCTTCACAATCATCTCGTTCAAGTCGACGCACTGGAGTCTGAGTCGTCGTCAGCTGCGAGCGGAAATTCAAGTGATGATGGCAGCGACTCGGATGACTAGATCGAATAACTTCCAAAATAGATGTATTCGTTTTGAAAATCTAATTCTGAGTCAAAGTTCTCTATGATTGCATACCTCAATAAGTTTATAGAGAAATAGAATAGGCGTTCGTTGTTGTCGAGAACTGTTAGCACACATTGCCATGTGTTATCCAAATCGAACTTTGTCGAATTTGGGATAATCCTCTCTTTTGGGATAATCCGGATTATTGGGAATCCATCTTGTTACTGGACAAAGTGATGTAAATGATAAGGAATTATAACAGGAATCATATCGCATTTATAACTCCCGAATAGGCCTGGATTTTGGCTTCATAACACTTCTAGAATTATAATCCGATACCTACGAGTCGAGTTACATGCCTTCCACGGCAGCGTCTCCGAAAAAGTGTTCTCAAATTGGACTTTTACGTTATGAGTGAATGGGGATTATTGAAATTTTGATAAGTCACCAGAAAAACCCATCGAAGCTGAACTTAAGTTTTACACTGGGAAAAACAGAGAATCCGGATTCCAGAGTAACCAGGGAATAATCGCACCTTCGAACTTCAGGTAAGGTAACGGATCGATTTTCTGAACGGCATCTACTTCCTGGACTAGTCGATTATCTACCCATAAGGATGTCGCATTAGAATTTGCTCGTGTACGATTGGATATGATAATATTCAAGCACATATTTTTTACAATTGGTCATGAAGAGTCTTGTCGAATTTTTATTCGACACGAACAATAAAAATTTTCCCTCAAAGTGAATTCGAGACATGGTCGCCACGGTCGAAGAAATCCTCGAAGCAGTTCGACGCGTACAGTGCGGCGAGTTGAAAGCAGCGGTCGTACGAAGTTCTCCTGTTACCAGAACTACTTTGTTCCATTACATCAAAATGGTCAAGGAGCACGGAACGGTCATAAAAGACAAGCGTGTTACAAAGCAAGTTCTCCCTGCCACGATCGAGGACGATATTGTTGAGTGGATCGCTGCAATGCAGCGTCGTGGAAGGCCTGTGGACCGCGAACAGTAATCAAAAGGCAGGCCACATATCGATCCAAGGTAATGTTCCACGAAGGGTGATCCGCGGATGGTATCAGAAGATTCGCACTCGAAATCCGATTCTGTCGTCACAGCTGCTGTCAACGGGTCGCAACGCAGTGAACAAGGAAGGTATCATCTCGTGCTTTAATTCGTTAATTCGAGCTTGCGTTGGATTTGAATACGACACCAGCGATGTATACAACGTTGATGAAACGAGTTTCAAGACCAAATAACCAATCGAAGAAGGTTGTTGCGATTCGCGGATCGAGATGCGTGTGGGTCGAAGAAAATCACCTCACTATCGTCATGACCGCAGCCGCTAACTTATAAATCGTCCACCAGGTCTTTATCTTACCTGGGGTGGCCTGTGAAACGAGCGTGATGGATTCCTGTCGCGTCGATGGCGCGCTGATCACATTAGCTCCCAAGGCCTTTATGAACGCAGCGATCTTCAATACCTGGCTTGTGTCATTTGGAGAGTGGAAACTCATCGCCCGTTGCGGTCCACCTGTTGTCCTCGATCTAGACAACTGCTCGTCTCATCATTGCACCAAAAGTGAGTTCATTTGCGACAGCTATGGAATCGTGCTTGTGTTACTACCACCTAATGCCACGCACTTGCTGCAGCCATTAGACGTTGCTGTTTTTCGAATGGAGTGAGTTTCAACTGTTCCATTTGCAGCTTCACCCAGCACTGTGTAGACCAAGGCTTTGAGTACGGTCGCGTTGGCTAGCACCAGGAAAAAGCGATCCGTTGTTTAAAGTTGGATTGCATGCGAAATACATACCCAGAGCGAGGAACGCGCAAATTGCCGGTGACGATGGATTCGTGTAGACGTGTCGAGGGTCGCGGCGCTTGGACCCAGTCTGGTCAGTCTTGGACTTGAAGTACGTGACGCCAATGGCATCGTCTTCAAACGAAATGTAATCAATGTGAATAGCCTCAGTCGACTCAGAGCGCGCCATCATGTTCCACGATATCACGAGGTACAGGTGCACAAATCCACTGTCGGATGTCTTCAGTGACTCCTGGCACAAGGCTTCGTACATGCTGAATCCAAGTTGCCGTTTGCCCGAGTCCTTAAGGGTCATGTCTGCTCGACAGTTGCTGTCAAGCGGTGAATACCTAGGTTGAACGTGGTATGAGTACCGTAAAGGATGACGCACATTGGCAGACCTGTAAATATCATTTTGAGCTTGGTTGAGTACTCCACAGGCGCCGCAACGTCGTCGCGCTTGTAGTACCACCGCAGTGCAGCACGGTACCCAGACATTGTTCCGACCTTGACGGGTGTATTTGGTACACCCAACACGATGAACCGGACGAAGTGTGTGTACTGGAAAATGCGCATGTCGATCGTGCCGTCGTCTTTAGCTAGGTATGTACCACCGGTCAAGTGTATCCACTTGATGAGTTGGCGAAGTCCGGACTCATATCGCTTCTTCGTGCTGTCTGCGAGGCACGAGTCGATGATGTCCTGTAGCGACAGGAGACGTCGCTACAGGATCGTCATCGGCGCCATTGACTTCGTAGAATATGGTTTTTATCGAATTATCGATGCCGTTTTCAACGTCAGCTGTGTGACCTATGATTTCGGATAATCACTCACCATTCGTCATATATATAGGCAGTTGTATACAATATCCTGGTGTGAACGCGAAAACATAGGCTGGCTGTCTTACTCCTCTCTTGATGTTTGTATATTGGGCCTACGAAATCGGATGAATGTTGTTTGCAACAATTGGCATTTTATGTTACTGTTAGTCATACTGTATACTAGTAAATCCATCAAGTGAAGTATAATAACCCTAAGGTAATCCATCAATATCGCGAACGCCATCAATATCGCGAACGCCATCAATATCGGGAACGGTGGTCATTATATCCAATCCAATGGCTTCATTCTGTAATGAGGAGTTTTCATTGGATATGATTATATTCAGCCAAAGGATCAGGACACCACCTTGAAGTTCAACACTATGTTCATTTTTATGTTGTCCAATACAAATTTCAACTTGAATCTTATTATAATGCCTTCAAATTTAATGTAGAATTGAGATTATGTATAAAATAAAACGCGTCACGACACCCAGGTATATTATTTTGTAAATTAATATTCCATACAGACAAAACTAAGATATTACGACCGTTCACGAAATACAAAGCCAAAAAGGTTTCACCAATTCTTAACGTTACGCTTTAATTTCAAAATACAAATCGATTATTGGGATATTTTAGGCACTAGTTGGCACTAAAAAATGCAGCTGGATTTATATTTTCCTATGCTACCTTTAGTTTTTTTTATTCGAGGTTTTTTTTGTGGTGGAGTGCTTCAAACATTTGACATTTTAGTGCACAAAAAGCGTTCGCGATATTGATGGATTACCTTAATACAGTACATGATGTTTATAGATAAAATGACTTATTTATGGAATTCGTAGGGAGATTGCCTACGATTTCATATTTAACCAATAAAAACACTCGTGTACAGTGATTGGATAATTCAATCACAAATCCGTGCACATCACGAAACACTATTGAGGATAGTCCTTGGCAATGCAGGCTGCATGATACGAGTGTAATTATGCGTCGATGGAATATCATAGTCATGTATGTACTACGGTAGTAGTTTCGACATCAACGTTGACTGTAGTAAGCATCCATTCCGTCACCACGACCTTGCCCGCTTGAAAGGCATCAGCTACCGTCGGACGACTCCAACGTGCATCTGCATGGAGTAGTGTAATGCCAT
>NW_009798279.1:203927-204827 GCF_000520075.1 Aphanomyces astaci
AGGACGCCTCACATTCCCTTTTGGCATGTGACGTGTACGATAGAGGAGGATTGGCAATTTGTGATTTTCTTGAGATCTCATTGGATATGAAAATCGTAGGACCAGCTCCCTACGATTTCGTCAATTCACAAATGAACTGCGAAATTTTATGTTTGCTACAAATTCGTATATAACTTGGAAAAAAACGAGGTGGAGGATTTCGTAATGGAGAAATCGTAGGGGTGTGCGCCTACGAATGACAAATATATCCGACAACTATCTGATTGGTTAAAAGTAGACGCCTATTGGCTTTCATTGGCAGATGTCTCTTCCATGTCAATACAACGACCAAGTAGTTTTTTCGAATGTACTCCGTATTGACGTACAGAGTCCTGTTTGCTTGCGGGGGCTAAAGATACACTGTACACGTACTATTATAGTACGTTCAATAATACGTGGAGGAATTACCTTGGTTACTTTGCGCAACACAAGCCACTCATCAGGCATGCTTGTTCCTTGCTCGCCAACGATACCGAAGTACAGTAAACACTCCGTGGACTTCGTAGCGAGCGTGACCATTCACTGTAAAGAACCCTACCGCTGGAGTACATGTGCACTTCTAGATTTAGACTCACTGGTGCACGAGTTTGCCACCATAGAATAAGTTTGTGATCTCGTAATTACTTCCCATCGTCGCAATCAACTCTGTGATGAGTGTTTTGTGATACCTGTGAGGTCGCTCGCAACAATATAAGTGACCTTAGTAGTTGTAGTATTGAAAGTATGATTATTTAGTGTTGTGGTGGAAGGGGGCACACATTGAAGGGAGGTCGCACAGTGTTATAAGCATCCCCACTGTGCAGATGCTAGCAGTGGGGATGCTTGTAAACGCTGTGTGCTATTGTGCTTTTCACATATTTT
>NW_009798279.1:207808-209175 GCF_000520075.1 Aphanomyces astaci
CTCGCGTGTATTAGTTAATCCACTCTGTAAACCCCCGTGTTTGCCGAAATGAAATGGGCAAACGCTTCAGGTTAGCAACATATGCTGCAGGAACAGCTCTTGCTCATCCAATCATAGGTACTTCCGATTAGCTAAAACTAAGTTGAATTAATCTAAAACTTCGTCACCCACTGGTTAAAAGCGGGTATTTATACCCAGATTAGCCAAAATATGTGAAAAGCACAATAACAAGTACGATGGTTCACGTTGCGAAAGTAAGTGGATATGCAGAGCTGGAGAACGTGGTTAGTGTCATTTGTTGAATAAGGGGTAATTGGAATCACTACTGGAGGTAAGATGGTGTTGGCGTAGCTACAGTAATGTTCAATCAGGACCTACCTAAAGCGCAACCATTACTCTTAGCCGCATTCGTACGTTTTACAGGGAATGACGCTGAATGATAGCGCTCAGAAAAGATATCAAATTAGCCAATCAAATCTAGTAAATTCGAATAAGTGACAGTGATTGGTAGAAATATTTCGCGGCAATGTGCCGCGCGGCGCTGGTGCAGTCAGCAGCCTTCTAAAGTTTCGAGGTGATCAAATCATGGAGTTTGGCATGCTTTGAATTTCAATACATTGCCGCGAAATATTTCTACCAATCACTGTCACTTATTCGAATTTACTAGATTTGATTGGCTAATTTGATATCTTTTCTGAGCGGCACTATTCAGCGTCGTTCCCTGTAAAAGTCGCAAACTTTATTGTGTGGAATGGGCTACAAAAGGGATCCCACCATTGGTCCCCATGCATCTTGGTGGGGCGCCGGCTGACTGCCACCGACCACAACAGTACTCCTGCTGGTTCGTTCCGTTTTACTTATGCTGATCGACACCGTTTCGTGTGCAATGTCGGCTCGGCAGTATTTCAACAAATAGTAAGCCGTACATGTTAAATGTTAGGGATATGTTGCTGCTGCGACAACCGCCTCGTCCAATCAGATTGTCGCAAAAAACACTGACCAATCCGAATCCAATCATTTGTCGGGTCATCCAATCACGGGGCCGAATTTTGTCGGTTTCGTGTCGTGTCTGTCTTATATAAGGTGATTCATGTAATTCCCGGCCAGCTTGGCCTACTTTCTGAGTGCCATAACTCGTCACCCATTCATCCGATGAGGCTGCGAAAACATGCATTTTGAAGATCGTGACGAGCTTTATAACTTTATGCAGGTCCTATCATTTGTATCGCATGGTCAATTTGCTCGTCGAATTTCTAAAATCGAAATTTCCCTGTGTGAATTTAATTCCCGGCCAGTAAGTCACTTGAATAATGTATACCTGATTTGGGTGACAAAATCATCAGAACCTCTTAATAATAACATGTATA
>NW_009798279.1:211648-212567 GCF_000520075.1 Aphanomyces astaci
TCAGAACCTCTTAATAATAACATGTATAAATTATTCAAGTCGTTAAATTTAGAGAAGTGCAACTAATATAAAAACTGTATCACATGTTGGACAAACAGAATATTAAATCTTACAAGTATGTGATACAAGAGTACGTAATTTTGTCCTATCATCGTCCATGGATGATTGTGATTGGCCATTTGCTGGCCGGGAATTGCATTGGCCAGGAATTACATGAATCACCTTATGTCTGCACTATTGACTGTTTACATCAATGCCGTTTTGTGATGTGACTTTTCATAACAAATCCCTCATACAAAAATCAAGATAATTCATAATTCAATATTCAAAATCAGTCCGGTCCGCACTAATTCTCCAAGCCCATAATTAGTGGGATTGAGATATAATTTACTACCGGTAGTGCGGTCTGCACTAATACATGTGCCGTAGGTCTGGTGACGAGGTTGAAAATTAGTGCGGTCCACACTAATTACGGTCAACGGTGTAGCACATATATGCCGGCCTGGTGGCAAACACAGCGTGTGATTTACCATCACATCTGGCCACTTTTTCAAACTTTACATTTTTTCATACAGCACAGCAAAAGGGAGTTCGTGGATTGCCATTGTTCATGGATAATAGAGCCCTAACAAGCAATCTCCAAACAAGACTGAACCCCCACAACAGGAAACAGGTAACTAGTTTGGTATGTGTTTTGAAGGTACAGAGAACCCCCGAAATATCCGAAAGGGGTTGCAGCAAATTTGGATGTCGCCAGAGTAATAATATTCATTACTTTTTTATTGTTAGATATGATTGGTAGAAATTACGAGCGTAACGTTACATGAGGAAATATACGGTATCGTAGATTTTGGAAACTATAGTAGCACGTAAAACATGTGAATAGCCAGCCATGAGGTTAACTAACTTCACCTCTGGC
>NW_009798279.1:216488-217621 GCF_000520075.1 Aphanomyces astaci
CAATCATAAACTTGCATTAATACTGCTTCGTGATGGATAAATTTAATTTCAAAGGTGCGTCGACGATGAATAAAATTACATCAATTTAGACAGGTGGTCGGATATTTTGGGGGGGTCGGACATTTCCGGGGTTCTCTGTAGAGTAGGGTGGGTGTTATACCTGATTAGTGTTCCTGCGACGAGGTGTGCGCTCGATTCTGAAACCGATTCTGAAACTCCCGAAACTGCCGTGTTCTGGACATGGTGATCGTCGCCACGGCCTCATTCTCACAGTTGCAGTGCTCGCCCTCCAAACGCAACTCCATCATGTTGCGCTCTGCTGCTTGGACCACCGCTACGATGGTCGTTGCCGTTGCGTTCACCCTGGTCCAGGTTCTGGTGTGGCTCGTGTTTTCCCTGTGCATGTTGCGTCTCGCGTGGATCGATCGCTGGCGCATAGCCGCGGCTGCCGCCTTGTGGGTCGTGTTGGGCGGCAAGTCCTCGTGGAAGAAGCTCGTCGAAGGACTGAAGCATCATTGCACTCCGATCCACAACGGCCGCCTCAACGACAGCGTGTGGCTGTTCATGGTCGTCTTTAGTGTTGTGTGTACCTTCAAGGCCGGCGGCACGCACGCTGGCTGGCTGACGTGGTGAACTACCTTACGTTAGACTGCTAGCTGCACAACATAATTCTCAATTTATTCACGCATTTAGTTCATTTTGACTGTACGAACCTGTCGGTGTTGTGGAACTGGTTTACAGTCAGTTCCCAAAGCGACAATGGTGTTCTGGATGTCATCATGCTATATTTTGCACGAGAAGCTCCAAGTCTGCTATTATTATACGTATAACTTGAAGCTAGCTTTTCGTCACGTTGGGCTTCGTAATGTCAGCATTAGCTCGCCCAAGAATGGTCGACGTACAGTACCATTAACGTTGATGGTTACTACACCTTTTTTCTATTGAAACAGACAAATTTTCAATTGATTGGCTCATGCATCCAATGGATTTGCATTTGCGTCCACGTATTTGGTACGCGATCCACTGGAATCGGCACATGCAGCTCGTGTGTCCAATGGATTTGGTACATAAACCATTAAACTCGGCATCCACCCAAACAAACAATCGTCCGTCGCTTGGATTTAATGATGAGT
>NW_009798279.1:221315-222640 GCF_000520075.1 Aphanomyces astaci
TTGTCGGCACAAACAGGTACCAGAACCGGGAGTCTCGAAGCAAGGTGAACCCTCAGGGTTTACCTTGCTGTTCAAGGAGGATGGGAGGTCGTCTTGGTCGGGTTGGCATGGATGAAGACAGCTTCTATATTGGCTCAATAGCCCGATCAACCCGAATGTGATGGCGAGCAGCGCGACGGACGGCGGACCGTTGGAGGACGATGCAGTAGTCGAGGACTGCGCATATGCAGAGTGGAAGAGAAGAGGCATTAAGACCCCATCGACGGACGTAGTGACTCGCGCTTGGCGTTGCGTCGAGTTCTGTGCGGCGCTTTTGTCAGTCGATCCACGTACTTCGAGGTATTCCATGCTCCGCACAGAACTTGCGATGGCTCGTTGCAGTGGCTTCGAACATGGCCAGGAGCTTTCGCTTTTCGTCGATGGAGTAAGACTTCTTGCGGTGTCGCGTCGGCATGATGTCAAGTGAAGCGTTTCAAATTTTGAATTTGAATAGGCCAATACCCAAAACTACATTGCTTTTTCGTTTATTTATCCAGTGTGTATGTAGTACCTCACAACTACGCATGCAGTTGGACAGACCCACACAAGGACACTGCATTGAGCGCTGCACAGATGAGGAAGGTCGGATTGAAGCAGCTATGGCCTTGGCAAATTTCAACCCCGGACGGGGACGTGGTGGCGGTCACATGGTAAAAGGCCGACGCGAGGGGACCAAGGATGAGCGGAAACCCAATGGCATTGGAGAACGTCATGTAACCAAATTTCTTACCGAAGTGCGCGGCGCCAAACAGTTCCCACGTGAGAACCGAGTACGTGGGAAAGAGGCATCCTTAGACGATGCCCGCCGCCGCCACCAACACATAAAGCGAGTCCAGCGAGCCCCACAGAAAACTCAGGTGCGCCGCCGCCATGAGCGCCAAACCGCCAGAAAGAAAGTGGCCGCGCGAAAGGATACCGACGGACGCATCCGACACCCACCTGACGGCGACGCGGCCGCCGACGTTGCAGATTGAAAAGACCGACACCAGCGTGGGGACGAGAGCAGGTGAGCCGAGGCGCGCTTGGACAATGAAGGCCAAGTTCGCGTTCACGAGAAGCCCCGAGCCTACTCCGATCATTGTCGGCACAAACAGGTACCAGAACCGGGAGTCTCGAAGCAAGGTGAACCCTCAGGGTTTACCTTGCTGTTCAAGGAGGATGGGAGGTCGTCTTGGTCGGGTTGGCATGGATGAAGACAGCTTCTATATTGGCTCAATAGCCCGATCAACCCGAATGTGATGGCGAGCAGCGCGACGGACGGCGGACCGTTGGAGGACGATGCAGTA
>NW_009798279.1:223569-238416 GCF_000520075.1 Aphanomyces astaci
TTTGCACTGTCGAACTCCGCCTCTTCAAAAACCTGCTCCAACCTAATCGTTTGTTAGAATCAAATCTATCAACACTCATACCGGAAGTGACAAGGAGCATTGTCTGCAATAACGACAATGTCGTCGAGTCGTCCAAAGTGTTGAGTCGCCGCACGCAACATATCACGCAGCCAAAGGTTGGCGTCTTGGTGCTTGTACGCCCCACGCTTGTGGGTACAGAAAAAAAAGTTGGCAGACGACATCGCACCGATCACATGGAGATTCTTCCCCTTTTGCGTGCCGCCGCGCACAACGACAGCGCGTGTCCCACGTCGACAGCGTGCCTTGGTGCGGCAAGTGAACAAGTTGAAGTTGGTCTCGTCAATCCAGATGGGGATCTTTCCTTGACCCATCAGTTCGCGAAATGCCACAACATATTCGACGCGCTTGTCCTTGAAGGATGGATCGTTCATCTGGAGTGGCTCGTAGTGGATGGTCTTGTAGGTGAAGACGCGCTTGTCCAGTTCGCGATGAAGAGTTGTCTTTAAAACATTGATGCCCAGCTCAAGCATCAAGCGATCTTTCATCTCTTGAAGCGTGATCTGGGCATCGAACTCGACCCAACTCTGCGCAAGATCGATATTCTCCGGTGTCAAAACCTTAGGTCGGTTTCCGCCTAACCAAGACCTGTTAGAGTGAGATAAAAGATGTTCTACCTCTTTTCTTCGGCGTGAGTGAATCCAAATGAACCCAATTGCGAGCAGTGCTGATGTTGACCCCATTAGCTACGGCGACTGCCTTCCAGTCTTTCGCATTGTCAAATGCGTTCACGATGCGGCGCTTCGCCGACATGGGGATCCGCTTGTACGTGCGCCGCAGTGGCTAGCAATACAGTAAGCACGAGAGGTCGGTCAACTTGTTACCGGTGTTTGAGGCGCTTGTTCGTCCATGGCTGCTTTGCGCGATTTTAAAAAGTGCGGAAAAGCGCGCGAAGATCTCTCATAGATACTCTAGAATGTTCGAAAATATCAATTCTACCGATTCAATTGCACTCATCATTAAATCCAAGCGACGGACGGTTGTTTGTTTGGGTGGATGCCGAGTTTAATGGTTTATGTACCAAATCCATTGGACACACGAGCTGCATGTGCCGATTCCAGTGGATCGCGTACCAAATACGTGGACGCAAATGCAAATCCATTGGATCCGTGACCCAATCAATTGAAAATTTGTCTGTTTCAATAGAAAAAAGGTGTAGTAGTAGTTTATGGTGCACGGTGCACTCAAATTGGCCAATGGAATTGCTTGCGTTTTGGAATAGCCAATCGAATCACTAGAAAAATAGAATCACCAAAAAATAAGCAAAAACCTGCATACATATTTTAACATCAGCTTACTGTCCAATAAACAACCGTCCCTCCTATTTTGCCTTGACTTACAGTTAGTGGAAATCAAAGTAAATGAACGCTAAACTGAAGTCTATTCACGCCGATTACAAGAAGGCCTAACCTTCGGCTTCATGCAGCACTTTTCAGAATTGCAAAATATCCCGGTCCTGAGAGACACGTAGCTGCACCATATATTGGTCGTCGACGTTAGGTCGAATATGGGAAATGGGGTAGATAAGTGATCCACTTGGGTGGAGTATACCATCTCTTCCCTTCACAGGATCGTGCCACGTCACTCGCCCTCAGTATGTACTTCCAGTGCTTGTCACGATACACCAACCCCTCAACCGTATACCAAGTGTACAGTTTATATGTATCACATATATGTAAGTATGTGTTCGCATCTCAACTTTACAAGGCCCCCGCTCTCTGCAGGAGCAGCGTGAGTTCGCCCGTCGCGTGCAACTGCTTGGTGTCGTCGCTGCCGCCGATGGTCTTGCCGCCCACAAATACATTGGGCGTGGTCTTCCTGCCCGTGATCTGGATCAAGTAGAACAAGATGGCGTCGCCGTTCGGGTGCGTGTCGAGCTCAATCACGACGGGGGAAGCGCCGACAATGCCGAGTACGGCCAGCACTTCCTTCGAGTACGGATCGTACGACTTGGTGAACACGACCACGGGGTGGTTTCGAATCGACTGCCACCACCACACAAAACCACGATGAATATGAGATATGGTTGGGTTTATATAACACTCGAGAACGAATCGACATGATCCAATGTCCACCACAAGTATGTAGCCAATCAGAGTGCAGCACGAAACCAGCATCAACGTCGAAGTGTATTGTGTGACTTGAATTATTAGACTGATATACAAAGTATTCTATACAAACAATCGATCGAGTCAGCACAAAAGTCCAAAAATTGGGTAAAACGGCAATAAATCGATATCGATTGGAAGCACGCAAGTCCAAATTGTTTGGGGTCAACGGATAGTATATATATATGGAGTCAACGGACTAAATATAAATTGGTAATTCGATTTCAAAGGGCTGCCAATTGAATCGACCAAGCAAAACATCACACCGCAGCAATCCACGAACCGAAGGAGCCAATCAAAATATCGAATAAAAACATTTCGACCAATCAAATCGTAGGAGTATCCGGCGCTTGTCCATGTCACTAAAAGAGTTGAACATTGTATCTGACAGGATTCACAGGGAGTATATTTAGTAAAGCGACGTCTCGACGATTTCAGGTAGATTTAACGTCGTTCGTGGATTCCACCGAAAATACCCAATTTAGCTTGAAAATACAATATATCCTTGCAGAAACTCAACCACATTCCGCCCATATATCGTTCAGACGAGGGTTGTGTACCTCCAAGATGACTTTTTGCTTGACCATCGCGCCCGTCGCCTGCACCAGCGGCACGAGCTTCCCCGCGTCATGCAGCGCTTCTACTTCGTCCCCGCCGCCAATGGACTTGCCATTAAGCAGAATGTTGGGCACCGTCCGGCGACCAGTGTACGCGTCCAGCGTGTCTTGAAACTGCGACGCTGTGCCCGGCGGCAACAAGTCTAGCTCCACCACATGCACTTCAGCCCCGATGTCCTTTAACGTGCGCTTGGCTTCCTTGCAGTACGGACACGATGTCTTGCTGAACATAACGACGCTGAAACGGGTGGCGGCGGCGTCGTGGATGGCGTCCGAGACGGCGCGGAGGTCGGCGGTCGTGGGCGCCAACTGCGACACCGTGTCGATCGAGTTGAACGTCACAACCTGATAATACAAGTCACGTTTAATATAAAAAAGTCTGGATGTCCAACACATATTGGCAACATTTTTGATATGTTGGCAATTTCGAAGAAATCGGCAAAAAATAACATTGAAACCAATTATTGTTCTTTCGAGTGACATTTCATTGTGGCGTGGTTTGTCGTTGGAATGTAAATCGATTTGATTGGCTACCTCAGATAAGTTCAAAAATATTAGCCAATCAGGTTCAAGGGACGACTTTTTGTCTGAAAGTTGGCAAGAACTGAGAATCGAAATATTTTCTATAGATATCAGTTTGATCCAGACAGTCCAAATGCTTTGAATTTCTAATTTTCGAAATATTAATTGGCAAAATTCGTGGATGAATGTAGGTAGACCTGATCTTTGTTTTTCTTGGCGAGGTACCCCTCGGCCATGTCGTTGGCGATGGCGACGACCGTGGGATACCCAGAGTACACCCGGCCAAACGCGGTATAGCCAGGAGACGTCCCTTGCGGCGCGTTGATCGCAGAGTTGTCCGCAAGCATGATCGAGAACTCCGTGTTGCCGGACAGCGGGTCCTTGTTGCGCGCCAACACCACCATCCGCTCCTCGCTCGGCAAACTACCGACGTGTGTGAGACAACGTCATCGAGTCGTGATGTATATGGACAGTACCTGTATTCAACCTGGACGTTTCCGAGAGGCGACAGCTTGTCGTGGACGAACCCGCCGCCTTGGACAACAAAGCCCGGCTCGGCGCGGTAGATGCCAGCGTTCTCCTTGTAATACCCCGACGAGATCAACTGTTCAAAGTGCTCCACAGTCAATGGGGCGTGCTTGGGGAACAACTCCACAGTGAATTGCCCTATGACGAGTCTCATGCGACGAAAGGGACGCGAGGGGTACCGAATTTCGTGGTGAATTGGTACATGGTCTTGTTTTGGAACGGCAGCAGGTCTTCGACCGACAATGGGTCAACAAAGAAGAGAAACTTGATGCATAGAAGAGAAAAGATGCCAATGGCGCCATACTTGATCCACGTGGACCGAGGGATTCCTCCACCTAAGCCGCTTTTGCCGCGACCGCCGCGATGGTGAGGCAGCATTTCGTTGCCAGCAAAAAACTATGTTCGAATTGATGAGAATGCTACGTCATACCCTTCATACTTAATAAACTCTGCCGTACCCGTATCATTCAATACCTGTGTAGGATACAGTAGCATCGGTATACAGTAAGTATTAATAGTACTACTCAACATTTAGTAGTACTAGTATTACTTCGACCTGGAGTAATAGGTACTTGGTCATATTACCATATTTATTGACTTGGAAGTATTTTCTTGTTGAATAATATTAATAACAGTGTGGTAAACTATGGAACTCGATTCAAAATATAATATATAATTGTTTTGAGCACAATTAGTTCGATTAATGTGACATGGATCAATATTTAGAGCTATTATGACGAGCGTATGTATCGTGGTACTTCGAAGTACAAATGTACTCTACTCCGTTCGCGAAGCGTCCCTTGTGGCAGGGAGTTATATTAATCAATACAAATACTCTATGTGAATAAAATATTCTCATTGTATTTGGTCAAGATTGCGCCTTGTTGGGCGATTGTTGTTGGAGCGCAGCGCAGTGACAACAGACCCCCTGGCGCGAGTGATCTATCGTCGTTGCCGCCAACTGCAACATCAACCTCGGACATCCTGACCGACGCCATGTCGAGCGTAGCCACGCGTGTGTCCTCGTTCTTCAAGAAACTAAGTTCGCGAAGACCAACCTCGCCCACAGAACTTGCCACAGAGTCCCCGACTGGCCCTGCTGACGACAGCAATAATGAACCATCTATCGTTGACGTCAAAGTTGCTATACGCCCTTCCGTGTCGTCTTCTCCCTTGGAACCTCTCAAGGAAGCCTGTCCCAGTCCAGCGACCCTGACCTTCGAACGCGGTACGTCTACCAACCATGTTGATTCAGTCGGAAACTCATGGTGTGAATATGCATGCAGTGACGCTGTCCGAGCTGGAAATGCTGGGAGTGTTGGGCGTGGGCACGTATGGGGTCGTAAAGCTCGCGCGCCACAAGCCGAGCGGTCGCGCCGTGGCGCTCAAGGTCATCTCCAAGGAGTTCGTCGTGAGCAATCGGCAGGAAAAGCACATTGTCCGCGAACGCTTCGTGCATCTGCGTCTACGGCATCCGTTTGTGACCACGCTGTACCAAACCCTTCAGGACGACGACTGCCTCTACCTCGTGCTCGAGTACCTTCCCGGCGGGGAGCTGTTTACGGTCGTCCATTCCGATTCCATGTCGCCTCTCAAGCAACCGCAAGGCGGACTGCCCATGCCCGCTGTCGTCTTCTACGCCGCCTGCATCATCCTTGCCCTTGACTACCTGCATGTGCAAGGCACGATCTACCGCGACTTAAAGCTCGAAAACCTCGTGCTCGACGCCCACGGGTACCCCAAGGTGCTCGACTTCGGCTTCGCCAAGCCGGATGCCGTCAGCCAGCGCAACGGAACCATGTGTGGCAGCATCGACTACATGGCGCCCGAGGTCGTCCGTCGGGAAGGCCACGACCACCGCGCCGACGTCTGGAGCTTCGGCGTCCTTCTCCATGAGCTATGTCTAGGCACTACTCCGTTTGCAAGGGCGACGCCGCGCGATCAGATGCGCGCCATCCAAGTTGATCCAGTCGAGTTTCCCAATGCATTTGAAGACCAATGGCCCGACATGTGCGACTTGGTCGCGTGTTGTTTGGAGAAGGATCCTGCGATGCGGTTTGCAGACATGGCTGCGATGAAGTCGCACGCCGTGTTTGAATGCGTAGACTGGCACGCCCTGTCGCAGAAACAAGCGGTGCCGCCGTTTGTGCCACACCTGCACGGGGCGTTCGACACGTCGCGGTTCGAATTTGCCCCCGACGACCCGTACGTCGAGCCGTACGACGACGACGGCAACGACTGGGCCAAGGATTTTTAGCTCTACTCTTGAAAACATATCTACTAATATACTAATGAATTAACATGCGCACGGGAAAAAGCATATTACTCAAGTCTAATGCAATGTGGTGTCGGGGGAGTGAAACTACTAGGCGCGAGCATACTACAGATATATAACTGTAGTAGTTATAAGTCAACTAAACCGCTGAACTTACACGGGAACACATGAGAACTCTCATCATAGACGAGCGTACCAGAATATTTGTCCATATTAACGAACGTAAAAGTCCAGTTGACGTTCAGTTCCATGCCTTCCTCCACACAGAAAAAGGGTGAAAAACACTTCGACAATGTCGAGGACGTCATGACTGTGACCTCATATGCATTCGATTGTCATCCTACAATATGTTACACCTATTCAGGGGATACCTACAATCATGGACACTATGAACGAGTTCAAAACAGTCGGTTGTCCAATTGAAAGGGAAGGTCGTACAAGTAACGTTACAAGTAGTAATAACGTGTACTCCGGAGTACTATTTTAATACTAGTACTCCGGATATATACGTAACGTACGTAAAGTGCCAATTTATGAAGGATGTACTCTGGAGTATGTGCCAATTTAGGTCGTACAAAAATGCACCAATCATAGATCGTTATTTGAATACGCACCAATCATACAGCGAACCTCTGAATTTCTATTCCCAATTACATACAAAGAGGAAGGTTAAATTATACGACTTAAAAGGCACTCAAAATTATAGAGGTTCCAGGACTCCAAGCCTTGTCCACGGTAATAAGAATTTAATTATGGGTTGTTCACCAGGGAATTCTCTACCTTTAGGACAATTTAGAATTCGAAAATGATCAAGCAGGACGGAGATATGCCCATTTTTAAAATCAAATGAAAGTTGTAGGTCATAAATGTTATAGTATGTTTGTAAACTCATTTGCATTATGCACATATTGATCAAACGATTGGCGGATTTACGTGCCTTAAATGGATCGAGCCCCTTAAATTCGACTTAACGTGAGTGACCAACCAATATATGATCACTTTTTCCGAGTAGTCATCGTAGAATTCGCATATCTCCGCTCATAGGAAGGCTTTTCACATTTTGTCAAGTGATTCTTAACAACCGAACACAGGGATTTCACTTCATAATCGAATTATCACGTTTCAAGATGTATTTCTAATACAAAAATCCGACTTTCCAAGCAAGTTTACTCTATTTTTGACGACCAATTTATGATCACTTTTTTAACCTTGAACTGTGTATGCCTCGACTGTGTAGAAAAAATTCGATTTTACACCCCACCCCCCCTCTGGTTTTCTTCCCATCTGGTGGTGGACCAAAAATATGGTGGTCCAATCGGTTTTCGCACGTTTTATATAAATTCATGACACTTTTCGATCAAAATTTCCGTAGGATGATTATACTTCACTGTCAACACTTTCTCATTGGGCCCAGCATGGCCAAGGTAGCTTCCATCGCCGCGCTCCTCGTTGGCAGCGCCGCCGCGCTGACGATGACCGTATCCATGTCTACGGAACTCTCATGCCATCCCATTGAAGGTGACGTCGACTATGTGTCCACATCCTTACAACTTCAACGCACGTCGAGAGACGACGCGGAGGCGTGCTGCGACGACTGCCGCAGAATGGAAGCTGTGTGCGACTTCTTCACGTGGACGGACGAGGAAGGCGGAACATGTGAACTAAAGCAACTGGAGCTTCCACTCACCAAGGTCCCGAGGCCCGGAGCCAAAGTGTCGCTCCTCATCCCTTGCAGATGCTCCACGGGTGATAAATGCAACAGCAGCGGCGTGTGCACTGGGTGCAGTCTCTTCGGAGCTTGCTACAATTACGACAAAGCAGGATGCACCCACGGAGGTGGAAAAATGTGCGATGGCTTGGCGACGACGTCCACAACCAAACGTCCAACCACAACCAAACCTGCCAGCACCTCCACCTCATCAACGACTCCCGACAGCAGTCCATTGACACACGTGCCTTCCCCGTCGGCACCTCCAGAGTCCTCCACGGTGCCTGCTACGAGCTCGTCGACGCCAACTATTCCAGTACTAGTCACCGGCACTTCCCACGCTCCTGTCGCCAACGTCCCCGAATCACGTTGGCTTGTGTTGTTTGCTGCTGTGTTTGCCTTGTTCGTTTAATTTCGTCGCATGTCCATTTCTAGTATTACTAAACCACATATACACACAATTTATATATTATCACCGCACAACGCATAACGATCCCCGCACCAAGCTCCGAGCTCGGCCAATGTTGCTGCCGACTTACGCCTCAAACGACGACAGCAGCGCGGCAATGGCCACTCGACTTGTCACCGACACCGCCCGTCCTGATCCTTTTCGACGCCGCAACTCCGCTTCAAACTCGTGGCCGCGTCCAAGTCGAGCTCGGACCGGTGGGCCTTTTCGAAGAAGTGGCGGCGGTTGTAGTTGGCCTGGATGCGGCGTCGTCCCGCCAGAACTTTGTTCCGTCTGATCTTCTTGGTCACTCGCATTTCCTTGCACTGCAGGCGGCGAGCAATGTACTGCCGTAACGTGGTGCCGACACGTCGCAGTCGTCCAAGAAGCACGTGATGGCCAAGTCCACAAATGTCTCCTCCGCGGGCAGCCACCGCCCTGCATTCACACGCCCATATGTGGTGAATCGTACAATGCTTGGGAAGGTGGGGGGCTGGCTATACATACGCTGGTACTGTAGTGGAAGTCGTGCTTGAAGTGGCAACATGAACATGCAGATCGCCATACAGTGCCAACAACGCCGCACCGCCTAGCCATGGCAATTACTAGTTAACTAATACCTCTTCTCTCTGCGATGGCTATTAATTACTGCATGCCCAAACCCCAGTAACGCAACCATATATGGCGATAGCATGCGCTGCCTCTTCAAGTGCACTATTGTCATCCACGATGGCGTTGGGTCTGGCTCTACATGCACCATTCCTACCATGAAATGGACGTCCATGATCATGTGAAGCTTGCGGTGGCTCCACATCGCGATGTTAGCTGGTGATTGACTGTGAATGCCAGTGTTTTCATGCATTCTACCTACATTCCGGCATTCATACGCATGCATTTGCATCGAAAAGTCGAGTACAGCTGTAACGGTCTACAGTTACATCGAAACGAGCAAGCCACGTTGGCGTTGACTTGCGAAACCAAACTGCACGAATGGTCGGTGCGTAGAACGGGCCATGGCACTTTGAAAGTCGCACGATCGTCATGGGTTCTCCACAACAATACCCTCTCCATGCGGCGGAAGTTGTGTCTGTACAGAGTATGGCAGGGCTAGTACCCTCTTCGGCGTTCAATCGTTCCTTGAAATCGACGGTCGCCTTGTACATTGCCAAACTGGTGCTGTTTAGAGCGTCATCGTAAAACACGCGTCGCACACATCCGCAGCACGCCCATCGTCCTATGGACCGATTCGCGCCATTCGAACTTGAAGTCGTCAGTCGCAGCGGAATCTCATGATAGGGGCATTTGTGGTGTCGACAGCCGGTGATGCAGTAGACAGGAACGAGCTATATTAGGTTCCTTGTGATACTATTCCAAGGAATCGACCTGTCAGTTCTTCATGCTTTAATCCCCTTTGGACATCCCCACCACGCGCGACGTTACTCCCTCACAATGATATGTCAATCACAGATTGATATATTTCACCAATTAACTAGTGGGGTGAAGTGTCGATGGAGTATCTCAAGCTCGGTCGTCGGGGCACGATGGTCAGGCCGTTCAGCAGCGCCGGGATGGCCACCCGACTCGCTGCATGGGACAAGTAGGTCGATGTCGGCAAGACGTAGCCCCGCCACGGCTTTTTTTGTTCGCGGAACGCCGCTTCGAACGCTAGGTAGGCCAGCTTCATGCTCGTGACCGCCTCCAAGTCGGCTTGAGTGACGTGCTTACGCTTGCGCACAAAGTGGCGACGGTTGTAGTTGGTTTCAATCACCCGTCGACCGGCGAGCACCTTGTTGCGGCGAAGCTTCTTGGTCACGCGCATGTCATCGCAGTGCAACCGGCGGGAAATGTACTGCCGCAGCGTCACGCCGTTGTCGCAGTCGTCCAGGATCCCGTCAAAAAAGCACGTGATCGCCAGGTCCACATACACTTCTTCCGTAATGAGCCACCGCCCAGTGTTGTTGCGCGTATCGGCCATCGAATTCGGAAATGACCGCTGGTGTGTCCACCGTCCATCCATATCCATCCTTGAAAGAGCATGACTCTCGTCTTTCCCTGTTCTGTGGTTATCGCTTTTCCGAGAGCGGGCGTGCCACATGCTGGCATCGCCGACACTTCTGTGCAATATCATGTCAATCACGTAATTGATACAATTGTACCAGCCACTTCAACTTGCCGTTTCATGTTCGATTGTTCACATGACGTGGCAGCACGCCGTCGCACCATCCGGTTGCACCACAGATCCCGTCGAGATTTCCTTTAGTGGCAGTAGCCAGTTACGATTGATTCCGATTCTCTTTGCAGAAGAATGGGCTTATTGCAGTGCAACGACGGCGATCCTATCAACGAGATGACCATGTCAAGGATGTTGGTTTCGATTTTATCGCTCTCATGTTCAGCGACCAACACTGGTATGTCCTCGGCTTTGTGCATCGTTCATCTTGGCAAAGGATGCTTGAGCCATCCAACCCCGAAACCCCGAAGCAGCTAATTCCAATACTAAACTGTATCGCATGGTACAGTAGAGTGGGGTGGAATCGAGCTGCATGTTGGTCGTTCGGGTATTGTCTGGCTACTTATTGTTAGTAGTCGGGGGAGATCATAAAAATACTAGTTATGTACGTCTTAAAAGCCTGCATTTAAATCCGACAAGTATATTATCTGAATCGATGATATTCATATCATTATCACTGCTTTTGACCGCCAATTACTGGTTTTACATTTGTAAAATATCCATCTATTGCAACGTTGAACACGATGATGGGACATATTAGAACAATCACATGGTAGGCAACTTCAATCCTGCTGCTGCCACGTCATGGAAATGCAATCATCACCCAAATCGAAAGTTGTCTTGGAGGCAAATGGAGCATGTGCGGTCAGGAACACACCCGTCGTGGAAGGCGTGGCCACAGGGAAGTAGCACCGCGTCCAAGTTGCGTCCATCTACGTACACCCCCGTTCGTCGCTTGATATATTGCAATCCTCCTTCATAATACTAATTACATGCTGTACCTGCACCAAAGTACACGACCGGCAAGTCGCAGTGCACACAGTGCCAGTCCTGCAATTGAATCTCGCCGCCCCAGTCGTTGCTACGCGACTCGAAATATTGCCGCACCAAATTGCTGTCATCTTGCATTCCGACGCGAGTGTCGGACGATGTGGTGGTGGTGGGAAGCGGGGGGTTCTTCTTCTCAAGGTCGTAATACCCGCACTCTAGGCGGAACGTGGCTTCGACTTGGGGAGCCAGCCCCATGTGATGGCTGCGGCTACACGACCATATGTACGTGTCGATGTCTTCCAATATGTGCGTCACTTGTTCGGCGTGGCTATATAATAAAAAATTGACAAATATTAAAACAAAATGTAAAACAAGATCAAATAAATAATATATATAGATAGATAGGTTCCAGTCAAAAGCAGCGAACAAAACTATTTGCATATTTTGTGGAGAAAAAAACGTACGCATGTTGCAGCGCCTGCATGTGCACCACCGCCGCGTACAACTGCCGCGGCGCCAACTTGATAAGCGTCGGACACGTGTCCAGCAGTCGGAGGCCCAGCTGCGGACCGCATGCATCGAACAGCGCGTGCAAGATGCCGACGTATACTCGGTTGTCCTAGACACAAAAAAAGATTTTAAAAAAGATGTTTTTAACAGATATTGGACATGTATATATATATATATATATCCAATATGGACTGTTAGTTTTAAAACGACATACACAAAAACTGGCAACCTGAAATATTACAATATTCTGGCCCAAAACGACATTTTCGGGTCGAATTCAATAAATCGGATAAAATCGAAAGTTGAAGAGTTTTATCACTGAAATCCAATCATTCGACGTGGGATTTACTCGTTGAGCAGGTCCAAAACGCCATACTATTACAAAATATTGGACCAACCTTATACCTCCATTTTGATAATGTCATTTTTGGTTGATATCAGAAAAAGATATATTATTTTTTGAGATATATTGTTTTTTTGAGATGTTACCAGACGCACCCCTACTTGTTTGTATGTTGCCACACAATTTTCCCAACTCTGCGCGATTCGTTAAAACCGAGCACAATTCTCGCCACGGGATTTGATTTATTTTTTGGCTACTTTCCAGATATTCCGCACACAGCACGACGTAAAAAGATAAAAATATGTACCCAATCAGCGACAAGCATGTTCAGATTGACCAATGGGAGCGATTCGTCATCTGTACAGTATCGCAGATTTATTTACCGTGGACACTCCATCAAGGGCAGTGTCTTGTTGCATGTACGCTTCGACTTCTTCTAAAATGTACTGCAGAGGTCTGCCAGGGTTGTCGAGCTGCATCATGGCGTGGAAGATGGCCGACAAGGACGAGGCGGGGCCGTCGCTCTGGAGCATCGAACATACCAGCTGCCGCAAGTCCACCAATCTACATGTATATATATGTGTGCTACGTGAGTAGGATATAGTGTATGATGGCTATTCGCACCCGATTTTGCATGTCGTGGGGTCTGCGACAGCGTGTAGCACGATCTGCACAAGGCACGACCACCGTTCATGTTTGAAGCAAAGCGCAGACACATCAGGATGCATATACACAGACGGGTATTGCAGGAACGCTAGCAGCACATCCTCGGCTTGATGTTGGGCGAAATGCATGTGCAGCCAGTGCGTGATAATGCTGGCATCGCCGCGGGAGGCCGGAGCTTTCTGTAGTAGCGCCGTGAGATAGCTCAAGTACGTGGAGTTGGTCTGGTCAAAGTCGACGCTGGCCCCGAACAAAGCCCACTGCACGTTCCACGGGGACACGCGGGGGTACATGCGGACGCACCAGTCGACGGCGGCTTGTTTGGTGGTCTTTAGCAGCACATGCAGCAAGTGGAGGCACACGCACACCGCCGACGGACGCGGAAACTCGAACGGAATGCCCTCGGCCACGTGGTGCAACAAGTCTTCGCAGTCGGCGGCAATGCTTTCCGACGATGAGATCGCCAGGTTCAACACGTCGCTGAGAGCTTGGGGAAATTGGCGGACGCTGCACACCATGGCCGCCCAGTCCAAGTTGATGTAGTTGCCATATGTGGCTAGAAATGCCTGCACTTGGGCTTCACTGTAATACTCGCTCGATTGGGTGGCATCTATATATATTTATATATATATATTTATGAATTGTTCATTCGATTCGAAATTGGAGTGTTTGGGTGCTCAATGAGCAGAATCATCACCAAATCGGCAGAGAATTGAAAATAGACCAATCAAAACACAAAACATGAATCAACTAGCCAATCAAATCATCCACTTTTCGAATAATTCAACATCGAATTAGTGTGTGCTTGAAATTAGTGTGACACTGGACGATCTTTCGATAGATTTGGCAAAGAATCAGCACAAAAGTCCAAATTTTGGGTAAAACGACAATATATATACCATTTATATGTACACGACATAGCGTTATATTGTCAAGTCGATTCGAAATACGAAATCGGCAGACAATCGACGAAAATTGACCAATCAAAACCCACAATACGAATCAAGTAGTGGCCAATCAAATCATCCAGTCACTCGCCGACCAAGAATGCATTTATATTGAATTCGTGTGAATTTGGACGAGATGTTTTCTACATACAAAAGTCAGTACAAACAATATATATATATCCAAAGCTTTGTATCCGCCTAAAAGAGTTTACGTTTGGCATGATGTAAATGGACAATACCACGACGTATCAAGCGGTACTGGACGTCCAGTTCAGGGATGACCCCTCCACACAGTGTCGCATATTCGTCGTTCTTCATCGATCCATGCGACAGAGTTTCAACATAGACTGGACCCAGCAGGACAAAGTAAAACGATACCAAGAGCCGCACCAACGTCCAGTCATTCCGTGTAAGCGGCAGCAGGTCTTCCTCTTCTTCTTCTTCTTCTTTGTGGCTATGCGAACCAGCCAATTGCACGGCTTTAAGCTGGGTTTTCTTGATAAGATCGATCTGCTTTCGCTTCTGAATCAACGCCATGTCAATCGTCGGGTCGAAGCTGCCCACGAACGCCTCTAGACATCGCCGCGCCCTTTTCAAGTCTCCGTGGCCCAAGTGCCCGTTGGTCGCACAACTGGCCAGTCGGGTGAGCGTCGCCGGCGGCCACAGGTGCAGCTGGGTCGCGGCGGCCGCCACCGCCTGCTCAAAGTCGGCTTGGACGGACGCAAACACCGGCCGCGCCGCCGCCACCGCCGCCAAATCGGCCGACTCGCGCATGGTCCCGCCAAGCGTCCACTTGATTTGGACATGTGACACTGCGCACACACCCATCTGCTTGGCGACCGTCCGCTCAATCAGCTGCTGCTTGGTGTCCGACGCGGTGCGCGGCCGTTTCGGCGCTGCTGTCGTCATATTCTGATGCCTCCAGATACTACACACCACATCGTTCGTCATATATATATATATATATATACAACAGGGGGTTGGTATTCAAGTAGTTGTTGTTGTCCTTACGATGGACGTGGGCGTGAAGAACAAGGCGACGGCGTATCTTCTTGGTTGTCATTGTCAGTTGAGAGGCAGAGGCGCTGGGCTAGCGGTC
>NW_009798279.1:238516-261396 GCF_000520075.1 Aphanomyces astaci
ATCACCAAATCGGCAGAGAATTGAAAATAGACCAATCAAAACACAAAACATGAATCAACTAGCCAATCAAATCATCCACTTTTCGAATAATTCAACATCGAATTAGTGTGTGCTTGAAATTAGTGTGACACTGGACGATCTTTCGATAGATTTGGCAAAGAATCAGCACAAAAGTCCAAATTTTGGGTAAAACGACAATATATATACCATTTATATGTACACGACATAGCGTTATATTGTCAAGTCGATTCGAAATACGAAATCGGCAGACAATCGACGAAAATTGACCAATCAAAACCCACAATACGAATCAAGTAGTGGCCAATCAAATCATCCAGTCACTCGCCGACCAAGAATGCATTTATATTGAATTCGTGTGAATTTGGACGAGATGTTTTCTACATACAAAAGTCAGTACAAACAATATATATATATCCAAAGCTTTGTATCCGCCTAAAAGAGTTTACGTTTGGCATGATGTAAATGGACAATACCACGACGTATCAAGCGGTACTGGACGTCCAGTTCAGGGATGACCCCTCCACACAGTGTCGCATATTCGTCGTTCTTCATCGATCCATGCGACAGAGTTTCAACATAGACTGGACCCAGCAGGACAAAGTAAAACGATACCAAGAGCCGCACCAACGTCCAGTCATTCCGTGTAAGCGGCAGCAGGTCTTCCTCTTCTTCTTCTTCTTCTTTGTGGCTATGCGAACCAGCCAATTGCACGGCTTTAAGCTGGGTTTTCTTGATAAGATCGATCTGCTTTCGCTTCTGAATCAACGCCATGTCAATCGTCGGGTCGAAGCTGCCCACGAACGCCTCTAGACATCGCCGCGCCCTTTTCAAGTCTCCGTGGCCCAAGTGCCCGTTGGTCGCACAACTGGCCAGTCGGGTGAGCGTCGCCGGCGGCCACAGGTGCAGCTGGGTCGCGGCGGCCGCCACCGCCTGCTCAAAGTCGGCTTGGACGGACGCAAACACCGGCCGCGCCGCCGCCACCGCCGCCAAATCGGCCGACTCGCGCATGGTCCCGCCAAGCGTCCACTTGATTTGGACATGTGACACTGCGCACACACCCATCTGCTTGGCGACCGTCCGCTCAATCAGCTGCTGCTTGGTGTCCGACGCGGTGCGCGGCCGTTTCGGCGCTGCTGTCGTCATATTCTGATGCTTCCAGATACTACACACCACATCGTTCGTCATATATATATATATATACAACAGGGGGTTGGTATTCAAGTAGTTGTTGTTGTCCTTACGATGGACGTGGGCGTGAAGAACAAGGCGACGGCGTATCGTCTTGGTTGTCATTGTCAGTTGAGAGGCAGAGGCGCTGGGCTAGCGGTCGCTTGGACTGGAACTGAAGCTCCGACAGAAACAAGTCGGTCGCGATGGCTTCCAGCACCACCTCTTGGCCGGACCGCGGGTCGAACGCTTGGTCGGCGGCGCCATCCGCCGTCTCGGGTACAATCAGGCGCAGATCATCACCACCTTCCCTTCTTTCCCCTCCTTTCGACGGACTCACTGCCATCGCTAGCTTGAGCACCGACTGCACCGACGACGACGACTTGGCTGGTCATTTCCACCAAAAAGCAGCATTAGCGGTATATATCCAGGTATTATCGATTCGAAACTGGAGTATAAGAGAATGGATGGTTATAGAACTGCTACTAAGCCAATATGCAAAAATATCACGTCTTGTATTCGAGTTTCTGCCAATCCAATCGGTTGACCCCTCTCCTCTGCATTGGGCAAAACCATATATATATGTATACACTATTCGTTGTATAGTTTGTACAAGATTAAATAGGATCCAATGGATTCGAAGGCAGGTACTTGGCGAAATGCGAAATGACAACACACAAATATGTGGGTACAATCATACAAACGTTAGTATGATCATCACGATATATCTCACCTTGTAGGACATGGTTGTCGGGCGGGTCGAAGGGCGGAAACTCGGCGGGTTCGTCGTCTTCGGCAGTCGTCGGAGTGGCGGCAGACGACGACGTCCGTCCAAAGTACCGCTCCGGCAGCATCGACACGAGCTGAGACGTGGCATTTGTCAGGTGCGTCTCCAAGTCGACTTCGCCAAAGAGAGTCGCGGGCTTGAGGGTCACGTCGCTCGGGGGCGGGAGGTGCCGCGCCCGCCATGCTTCGTCCACGACCTTGTCGTTCGTTCCGAGGTCGGAAATGGACACGTGGCGCTTGGGCTGAGACGGAACCATGTCGCATCCGGTCGTGGCCGTGCGCACCGAGTCGTACAGAGCGGGCTTTTCGTACAGAAAGTTGAGTTTCAAAGACAGTGATTGGTCCGAAGGGGGGAGTGGCGGCGGCGGGTCGGCGGCGGGCGCGTCGCGGCGCTGCTTGAACACGACGTGGGGCGGCGCAATGTCGAGCTCTGGCGGCCTATTCACGATATATCTCGATATTATACAAGGGAAAGCATACCACGTCAAGTCGATTCGAAATTAGAGTGGGGGGAGGACCAAATCGGCAGACAATCGAAAATCGACCAAATCAAAACCCAGATCACGAATCCAGTAGCCAATCAAATCATCCACTCTTCGACCAATGAAACATCGAAGTAGTGTATGACTGAAATTCGTGTGATACTGGACGATTATTCCATACAAAAGTCAATACAAAGAATCGATATATCGATCGATACATTTGGAATCAGCACCCAATAGTCAACCCAATTTTGGGTTAAAAGACAATATCATGAATGCAGATTTCAAAACAAAATTGCAATATATATATATAATTGTGTTTGACTCTAAAATCGGGTTGGAATATATATATCTACCGAGTGTGCTCTTGAACCAACGTCGCAGCGGCGTCGACCAGCGCTTCGAGTTCCGCGAGGGTCTGCGGGGCCAACTTGGCGGCGTCGTCTGGTGTCGTTTTGATGTGTTCGACCCATTTGCACTGGAGATTCAGCAGCAACGACAGGTCGAGGATATTGCACTTGACCGCCAGCTAATATTTCGCAATCATACGATGAGATTCATATAGTTTAATATTATAATAGATTTGGTACCTCAATGGACTTTTGCAAGTCGTTCGAGACGGCGAGCTCCAAAAACTCAATCGCGGCACAGGCCCTCACAATCGCAATCTTTCCTGGATCGCCATGGAGCACCACAAACACAGACGCATCCAGCACCTATATATATATATATATATATATATCATTATAAATAGAAAGCCAAAATATTACAATGCAGATACGAAGATATTTTTTTCCCTGAGAACGTAACTGTCAAACTGATTTCGAAGGGAAAATGTTCCTACTATTAATCCATTTCGCCTATATATTTCCAAATTGAACCGCGTACACCTGATATACCTAGTTATGAAATGGACCTCTCTGAATATATCTTGCAAATATATATCGAAACGTGTACAGCTGGCATGGTTGTTGGAGCATAATGGGCATCTCTGTATATATATAATATATATAATATAAATAATGAAATATATAATATATAATATATAATATTATATTATATATATTGTATCATATATATATATATATATATATATATATATATATCGATCATAACAACACCTTGTTTGAGACAACAATACAATGTCATATCGTCCACATGAGAATATATATTGTGCTTTCGAGTGAAATTTCGTGTTGTGGTTTCTCGTTGGAATTTAAATCGATTTGATTGGCTACTTCAGATGAGCTCAAAATGATTAGCCAATCAAAACCTTCTCAATGAAATTCAACAACCAATCAGATCGATTGTGGAGCGGTTTGGCCCCTCCCCAAATTTGTATCAAATCGACAATATATATAATAGTTTCTATCTCTCGTACCTTGAGGTCGTGAATGACACCAAGGTCGACATGCCACTCCACGAGTTCGACGCCGATGGGGTCGAGGAGGACGAGTGCCGACGAGTTGGGCGCCCAGCTGATGAGCTGCGGCAGGTCCGGCGTGAAGTCCATGCTCTCGTGGATGTACTTGAACAAACTCACATGCGACAGGGTTACGTTCTTCGCCGACACGTCTACATACAAATGTGAGACGGCGTGGAAGGGCACCGTCATACCGTCGGCGGGCGCGACGTTCGGGCCGTGGAAGAAGGGCGTCGGCGGCACACTCATGGAGAAGCGGAGGGTGGAGGACACGGTGCCGGACGCGGGATCGGCGACCCATACGCGCTTGCCGGGACGGGACGAGTACACTTTGACTTGTTTGTCGTCGGGGTCGACAAAGAAGCACCCGCCAAAGTTACCCTGTCGCAGTTTCGTGCCGACTTGGACGATGCCGCCGTCGGTCGACAGGTTGAGCACGAGCACGCGGGTTTGCGACGACACGAGAAGCAGATCGCCCGTGGCGTTGGAGTGATGGATGTCCAGCTGGACGATGGACGTGTCTTCCTTGAGAAGGAACTCGGTGGAGGACGACCCGAAGATCGCAGACACCCCCGCGCGGATGCTCGTCTGCGCGACGGTCCCGCCGGTGCACCCGGAGAAGACGCGCGCACCAGGTTCGTCCCAAAGCAGCGCAGACACGGAGAAACCGTGGTGGAGCGGGTGGGAGAACTCGATCTTCTCGCCAATGCGCGCTGGATCGAGCAACGAGATCGCGTACACGGCGCCGCGACTCGTGCCTACTACGAGATACCGCTGCACCGGACAAAAGCTCAGACACGTGACGGGGTCCTGGTGCCGGTCGCTGGTGGCCGAAGGCGGGGAGATCATCTTGAGCAGACGAAACGTCACAGAAGAGGACGACGTGTTGCCTTGCTTCTTCTGGCTGCGTGCAAAGATGTACACGCTTCCATTCGTCGCACCACACGCTAGAAACCGAGCACACACGTCCACGCATGTGAATCGCTTGGCCGTATGCGCCCCACCTAACACGATCTCCTCGTACAGGAGAAGTGGCTTCATGCGCCGCCTTGGCGCCACAGCGACCGCCGCGCCGTCGCTGTTGTCGTCGGCCATGTTGCCTCGTTGCACTTGTGACTCAAAATGTTATAATACATCATGTGTCATAAATATAGCAATGTTATAATATATTGTAACGACGAATTCCTAAATGCTGAGATATATTTCATACAATATAAAATATTATATCACCGATTTGATTGGTCAAAATGCCAATATTGACAGGGATTTCAGCCAATCTGACATCGTATAGTTACTTGCGCGTCCAGAAAACACAAGGAGAAAAGCGCTCATTCGATTCCTTCCACTGTGTGCCGCCAACGACGAAGGAATGTGCTCAAAGTTAGATCTCGCGACATTGCGGGTGCGGAAGGATGTGAACGAGGTACGTGCGCATCCCCGGCTCATTGGCGTCTGGACGTTATGGCTTGGTAGCTCGCCAAGGGAAAGTTCGTCTGTGCGCATGCGACAACCCAGATCGAATTCCCGGACGGCGTGGACAATCTGCTGCGCATCCTCATCTCCATCTCTGTGGGGGACATCGACAGTCCATATGCAAACGGCGATTTCCAATTCCAGTTTGACATTCCCCGCACATACCCCTTCCACGGTATGGCCTTCCTTCGACCGCCCCGTCCCGTCCTTCCTCATATGTGTTTCTGTAGCGCCGCTCGTGTACAGTTTGAACAAGTCTGGACCCTTCTACAATGAAACGTTCCATGTTGCTGATCATGGTGCGCGCATGTAGAGTGTGGCATCCAAACATCGACATCCACTCGGGTCAAGTGATGTTTTCGATTCTGGGCAAGGACTGGCGCCCCGTGTTGAGCATCAACACGATTCTACTAGGTTTACAGGTCCGTTCGTATCTCCCCACACCATGTACATGAGACCCTCACGACGGCCATGATGTAGCTCATCTTTCTCGAGCCCAGCATTGATTTTGCCATCAACCCTGTGGCCGCCAAGACCTTGGTTGAGAACGCGCAGTTGTTTCGAAGACAAGTACGACTATATATTTACCGCCATTATGTTGTGCTCATGTCGATTGCACTTGCAGGTCCAGCATACCCTCCAAGGGGGGCTGTACTTTGGCGTGGAATTCCTGCAACACCCCCGGCAACGATTGCATCTCGCGAACGCGCCAGCTAATCGCTCCCATGGCAAACGAGAGCGAGAACTGGAGCATGACATTGAGCACATGACCATCTCCAAGTCCATGGACTGCGAAATGACAGACGAAGACAGCGACCACCACCCCGTGCCCGTGTTCAAGCGTCATCGAACGTAACTCGGTTAATATCTATGCGCTCGATGCAGCGGCGCCTTCTCTCTCTCCATATTGAGGGTATGTATCTACCTCCAGCTTATCTTGACGGGGAGGTTTGCATGTGGCTGGGGGCGCTTCCGAGCTCGGATGAACATTATGGCGGGAAGTGCGGTACTGTAGTTTCACATGGGCATGGCATTTATCCGGATAAGTAACCGGTCCGGATGATAGAACCTGTTATCCGGTATTTTGATTCGTCCGGATACCGCAACCTCCCTGACGCAATAATCTTGGAATTTCCCTGCTCAGCATTATGGACATGGCGTGGGGCGACAATTCTTGTGGGTGGAATCTTGATGGGATGAGGGAGATGATCTAATGCGTTCTGGTGATGATCAAGTAGATGCGGATGGATACTCTCTATCGCATGGGTACGTCCATGCCGATACACAAACGGCTTCTGTGGGCTCGTCGCGTCACCGTACAGATCTGTAGGTTCGATGACACGGATGGCGGGTCGTTGAGCGGCGAAAACAAGCCGCGCATCTTGCTCATGGGACTTCGACGGTAATGTCATCCACTGAGTGTCATGTCCATGTTCTTATCCTTATTGGTTCTATCGAGTAGAAGCGGCAAATCGAGCATCCAGCGCGTGGTGTTCCACAAGATGTCGCCGCATGAGACGCTGTTCCTCGAAGGAACCAACAGCTTGGACATCAAGTACATTGCCAACAATTCGTTTGTCCAGTTCCAAATCTGGGACTTTCCCGGCGATTTCGACTTCAAAGGTCCGTCCTTCCCATCATCCCGTTCAGCAGCTTTCGATCCATCCAACGACGCCATTAGACGACTTGGTGTACGGGGGACAGCTCGTGAACGAGGAAATGATATTTGGCAACTGCGGCGCCATCGTGTTTGTCATCGACGCGCAAGTACGCTCCGCACACGTCCATCTCCATGATATATCGTGCTGACGACATGCAGGACGACCCGTACTCGGAAGCTTTGACCCGGCTCCACGACACGGTCGCGCGCGCGCATCGGTACAACCCGAACGTGTTCTTCGAAGTGTTTATCCACAAGGTGGACGGCGACTTGTTCATTTCCGACGACCACAAGATTGGTACGCCATCTCTCATCTATTCATTTTATATTTTTCATCTATCATTTATTCTCGTTCCGAGATTCACCTTCATCTATTCTATTATTTATCTTATTCCATTATTTATGTTGTGTTGTGGGTTAGATTGCCAGCGGGACATTCAGCAGCAAATCACCGAGGAGATCCAGGACGGCGACTTGGACATCCACATGAGCTTTTACCTGACCAGGTTTGTATATATATATCATAATATTCGTGTTTTCGCATGATATGGTATATGTTCAACCATATATATATATGAACAACTAACATGAGCTTTTACCTGACCAGGTTTGTGCCATATATATATATATATATGTATATATCGTACTATTCATGTTTTCGCCCGATATTGTTTCTTTTTGTATATATTCTTCGACAAGATATATATATATATGAACAACCAATCCTGGTATGAGATCCTAACCTAATGTGATGTCCGAATAGCATTTACGATCACAGCATCTTTGAAGCGTTTAGCAAAGTCGTGCAAAAGCTGATTCCTCAGCTACCGACGCTCGAGAATTTGCTCAATATCCTCATCTCGCGGTGCAATATGGAGAAGTCTTTTCTGTTTGACGTGGTGAGCAAAGTGTACATTGCCACGGACAGCAACCCCGTCGACATGCAGTCGTACGAACTGTGCAGCGACATGATCGACGTTGTCATTGACGTGTCGTGCATCTACGGGTATTCAAACTGTCTGTTATATATATATATATATATATTTATTTATGACTGTAGCATGAAGGACGACGGCGACGGAGACGGCCTCGCGTACGACTCGCAGTCGTCATCGGTCATTCGACTCAACACGGGCATGGTGTTGTATCTCCGTGAAGTCAACAAGTACGTCACAACCTGCTGAATATATATATATATATAATTATATTGGTGATATATATGTAATTATATTGGTGATATATATGTGATTATATTGGTGATATATATATAATTATATTTTTTGAACAAGATGTATAATTAAAGTTTTGACAAAGATATATAGTTTAAAAATAATTGACAAAGATATATATATATATATATTGCTTGCTATGCCAGGATCATGAGTGTATATGTTATGATATATATATAGCTACTTGGCGCTGGTTTGCCTGCTGCGTGCTGAGAACTTTACCAAGCAAGGCATCATCGACTACAACATTGACTGCTTCAAGTCTGCGCTGGGCCAGGTGTTCTCCAAGTAAACCAACCGAACGGATGGAGACAGTCGAGAGAGATAAATCAATAGGTTTATGAGGATTAGGACGACTGGTGATAACAAGAGAATCAGGTGCTTTTGAACGCGCCAGACGCCAAGACGGCGATGAGGATCACGATAAGTCCGAAGAAGAGCAGGCAGCACATCTTCTTGCGCATGCTCTTCTGGGACTTGAGGGCCTTGGTCACTTCCTTGTTGCCCGCGTCAATGTAGTTGGACGCTGTCTTGACCTAGTTGATATGTCAATTATCATATGCTCTAGTAACAGTTTAAGTACTTGGAACTCGATCTGGTCGAGCATTTCGCCTTGCTGCTCCACCAACAGCGCCAGGTCGAGGAACATCTGGTGCAGCTCGGCCACGCTTTGCTCGAGCTTGAGCACGTCCTGGTACTTGTCGTGGCAATTCATGTACACTTCCTTGATCGAGTCGTTGCTGCCTTGGAGGATGGCGCTGCGGTAGATCGCTCCTGGTCGTGTCTGTTAGAGTACGACTAGTATATATGTAGTACATACCAGGGTCGGCGGACCGCATGACCATGTCAATCTCGTGCTCGGATGCATCGGGTTTGACGATTTGGACTTGGCGCTTGACCTTGTTCTTCATATCCGCCTTGAAGCGCTGTTGAGCCTTTTGGTAGTCCTTCATCGTGTCCATAAACTTGCGCGTGAGGGTCGTGGACATGTTGTCTCGGATGCTAATGAACCACCCCTTTATCGCTGGATATCATGGATGATGATTGCGATGTAGTTAGTTGGCTACCGCATCTCTGAAGCCGGGGCGTTCTTGTCCTTCTTTTTGTCTGCGGTTTCCTTCTTGATCAGTTCCAACAGCCCCTTGGCCCGGGCCGCAATCTTGTTGGTAGTGTCAATGACCAAACACAACTCTTGGCTAATGACTGGAGATCGTGTGAGAAGAAGGACAAGTCCACGGGGCTAATACTGTACGTACTCTGCTCCTCGCCGGTGGCCGTGGCCAGCAGCGCCTGGTGGTTGAGCTCAGCGATGCGATCTGTGGCCACTCTACATACACACAATGGTCTGTGAACCACCACCGAGCCGCCATGTGTCCATGGGCATCATCGCGTACGTGATTTTCCCCAAGTCGGCCTGCATCTCCTCGACATCCACAAAGAACTTTTCCATAAACTTGGGCCGCGCCACACTACAATACCATCATCATCCACATGGTGACCCAACGCTGGGTGGTGCGAAAGAGGGGCGTGTAGAGTCGAAAGGTACTTTGTGTTCTACACAAGGTATGTAGCATAGTGTTAGGGTCACACGGAACGAACGACTGTTGCGTACCTCGGCGGCAACGTCAATAGCGACATCGCCTGCTGCGGCTTTGCCTGTCCATCAAAATGCGAGTGGTTTCCGTGAGCATGTAGAGCCAAAGTAGATGTACATACCTGTGAGCTCGGATAGTCGGTCGTGCATGATGAAGGCAGTGGGTTGGCGTTCTGTAGCGCAATCTGCAGCACACCGCCGGTAGAGCCCTTGGTTTGGTTGTGGCGACGATAGAAATACTCCCTCCCTCCATCGTATCCGCTGTCGGCTATTTATAGACATTTTCAACATTGTGAAACTGCCAATCATCAATATTACTTAAGTATATATTAGCTCTTCGAGCATATCTGAAACGGCCGCAAGATCGCGCGAGGAAGGGCATCATTCATCCTCATGTTCGTCGCCATCACTACCCCGAGAAGTTTTGCTCGTCCAAGAGGAAATCCATGAGCTCTTCGTCGTTTTGCAGCGCCACGCGACTCACAGTCGTGGGTCGGCGCAGCACTTCCGCCTTGGTGCTCGTCGTCATCACCAGCGGCGTCCCCACGTCGTCCTGCAGCGCCAAGTCGTGCAGCAGCGTGTCCACCGATTTGTCTGCTTTGAGCAGCTTTTCCCCTTCCACCATTAGCACGTCATCGTCCGTGCGCGCTGCTGCTGCCACGTCATCGCCTCGGCGGTCGTGGCTGTCGGTCGTCAGCTCAATAACGACCACCGACGTGTTGTCTTCCCCTCGTCGGTCTGCCACGCATATCCGGACTAGCTCCTACTCGGTGTCCTGAGTGAACCCCACAACCAAGCACACAAACCATCGTACGTCTGCTATCGCGGGGAGCGCGGCGCCGTTGTCCAGCATCGCTGTCACGATGCTCGCCACGGTGCGGTTGTCCATGACGGCGAAGAGCCCGTCCGACGCCAGCACGACCACGTCGTCCCCTGACGGACTCAGCGTCCACTCGGAGATCTCTGGAAGTGCACACAGCGACGGCCCAAACTGCTTTTTGATGTCCACGTCCCCGAACGCCCGCGTCACTGTGAGCTGGCCAAACGTCCGGTCGTTGGTGATGAACCCGCCTGGGTGGTCGCGAGTTAGATCAGAATATACACATCATCGCATACATACCCCGGCTCACAATGTATCCCTGCTCTTCAACGTCCACACTCCGGTGGTCGCGGGAGATCTGAATCGCCTGCCTGCCCCGAATCAGCAGCGCCCTACGACCACGTCACATCCCCTGCGATGTCGTGTACCAGAGGTGCAGCCTACTGTACCTCGAATCGCCAACGTTGGCGCAGTACAACTTGTCCAGTCCATCGTACAGCACACAAATGCACGTGCTCCCAGACCTGCCCTCGTCATCTGTCACGACCAGCAAGCACTTCATGACATGGTTATTCATGTCGTCGTACATGTCGTTATTGGCAAGCGCCCACTCGTTATAGTCCGAGTCCACTTGCATGAACGCTCGATACAGTGCTTCCCTACACATACATACCATGTCAAGCACTAGTTGCGATTCCCCATATAATTTCTATTGCATGGTGAATATATCTTTCACACATACCGTGGGCTCTTGTCTTGACCTAGAATGGCCCCTACAGCCTCGGGCAGCCGCCGCATCAGGTAGTCGGCACATGTGATGCCGGCATGTCCGTCGGCCACGCAGTACAAAGCCGGGTGAAACCCGAGGGTGCTGCTGCTCCCACACGCCAGCTCGTCCACACACACGAGCGCGTCTTCCATCAGGTCCCGCGCACCCACGGAAGTGCTGCCGACGCCGACGCAGTGCGCTACGATCACGTCCGTCGACGTCATGTGGTGTTTTGATTCCATGTACTGCAAGTATTTGGACCGAATATCCTAACATCCCACATATCACCATGTTGGAGCTACTTCAACATCAAGATGGAACTTACCCACGGGCCAACGCCGCCGCCGTCCGACGAAGCCAACGACGGTTTGCGCACAAATGTCCGCCGGATCGTGTGCAGAATAGACGCGATCGAGTACGATTTGGACCATCCGCGCTCAACCCGCGACAGCATCGGGAGGTTCACGACCCGGGACTTGGGGTCGCAGATGCCGTGGACGAACGAACCTGGACACCGCACGACGGGCGGCAGGCTGCCGTACTTGGAGCTGACGAGGAACTCGATGGTCATGGGGTCCGCGGGCAGATCGAGCTCGGGGGACGGCACCACGTCGGCCGAGATGGAGATGCCGCCGTGACTTTGCACCAACGACTGGATCGTTATGTCTGGCAGTGCGTGAAGCCACCACAGCATCGTGTCCCGTCGCAGCATGTCCAGCTCTAACCGGAGTCGGTCCACGACCAAACTCGCCGCCATGTCGTCGTGGCGGTTATGATCGGTTTCGTCCGCAGATGATATTATTATTCAACCGTACCCCGTGGCAGTTACAAAAAGTTCAACACTATATTGAACGTTACAGTGAAGCCTATATTTCGGGGGTTGTTCAATATATTTCATTATATTTGGGGGGTGGAATATACTATGATAACCCGTCGCGGTGAAGATATGGCTCCAAGATTGCCAAGCACAGTACGTACAGTAGTCGTGGAGGACTAACTAGTAGCAGCTATTATAGTACAGTGGTGGGCGGCTACTACTACTACTCGTAGAACCACCGAACAAAGAAGAACCCAACTCGTGTTTACCACACAGCAAACTTATATAGGTACTGTAGCTGGTTAGTTCTTCTTGACGAGCTGGACAATGTCTTCGTCCATTAAAATGTGTTCCTTGCCGACCTTTTGCGGCTGGTGCTTGACACTGAGTCCCCACACATTGGCGTACTTGAGCTGCTTGAGAATCGACTTGTGTAGGCGCATGCAGAAGTCCTCGATGGACGGCGCCGCGTCGTGCAAGATGACGGGCTCGTTGTAGTCGGGCTGCCGGCCCTTGGGCTTGGTGTAGATGCGGATCATACTCGCGTAGTCCCAGATCTTCTCGAGCAGCTCATCTATGTTCCACCCGTGGTGCGCCGAGATGAGCACGTTGTGCGGCAGCTGGTCGATGATTGTCAGCTCCTCGATCGTGAGCTGGTCGATCTTGTTAAGCACATACAGGCACGGAATGTACACGCGGTTGCCTTCGATCACGTCGATCAGCTCGTCGGCGGTCACGTCCTCCCGAAGGGTCACGTCGGCGTTGTGGATCTTGTACTCCTTGAGGATCTGCGCGACTGTCTCCTGGTCCAGCTCGCTCTGGTCGACGGTCGCCGTGTAGTTGAGCCCGCCCTTGTCCTTCTTGCGCAGTACCAGGTTGGGCGGCTTCTTGTTCAAGCGGATGCCGAACCCTTCCAGCTCGTGCTCGATCAACTTTTTGTGCGTCGCGGGCTTCATCGCGTCCAGCACCATGAGGATCACGTTGCACGTGCGCGCTGTCCCCATGACCTGTCGGCCGCGCCCCTTGCCGTCCTTGGCACCTTCGATAATCCCAGGCAAATCTAGGATTTGAATGCGCGCGCCGCGGTAGTTGACCGTGCCGGGAATCGCCGTCAACGTCGTAAACTCGTACGACGCGGCTTCGGAGAACGTGCCTGTGAGCTTGGTCAGAAGGGTTGACTTGCCCACCGACGGAAACCCCACCAGACCCACGCGCGTGTCCCCCGACTTGTTGACGTCGAATCCTTCGCCAGCGCCCCCGCCACCACCAGACTTGCCGCCTTCCAGCACTTCGCGACGAAGCTTGGCGATCTTCGCCTTGATCAAGCACAAGTGCTTCATTGTCGCCTTGTTCTTCTGCGTACGGTCATATTCCGTCTGCAACTCGTTGATTCGCATCATGGCCGAGCTCATGGTTGCCCTTGCGCGTCGGACTAGAGACCGTTTTTTGATGGTGCAAAGGCACTCGTGGTTCTGATTGGTTGAAAGTTTTATCCGGATAATTCCCCGATTGCAATTCCAATTGGATGAAATAGAATTCATTTCAACCACTCCATCCCGAGCAACAACATAGGGTGGAAATATATTTAAATTAATTTTGGGTGTTCAATGTATAATTTCAAAATATTTCTTTTCGGCATAAAAAATCATACAGTATTTATTGTATTGCAAACATATAATCAGAAAATAAATAATTGTCTACTCGGAACAATTCCTGTCT
Source organism: Aphanomyces astaci (assembly GCF_000520075.1). Lineage (NCBI taxonomy): Eukaryota > Oomycota > Saprolegniomycetes > Saprolegniales > Verrucalvaceae > Aphanomyces > Aphanomyces astaci. Next base: position 252,477 of record NW_009798279.1, read on the forward strand.
AACAACAAAAGAAATTTTTCCTTGAAGCATTCACCTACTAACAGTAAGTAACAGTAAAATACATTATTTAAGAGGAACAATTACGACTTATTATTGTGGGTTCGGTACAAATTTCCAGACCCCGTCCACTCGAATCTTGCCACCAAATCGAATCGCGAATCAACGCTATTGGCTCATCCAATTTCGAGTGGGTTTGATTGGCTCTTACAGGAAGGAAAAGTGTATTCAACCAATCAGAATTCCAGCGTGATTCAATAGAACCAGGCGAGTTTTGGAAGTTTATAGCGAATTCACAATAGAATTACAATTATTTTCCCCCTACCCACTACTTTACATCAATATATATACTAGTATATAATTAAAGTAAGTAAATGTGATAGGATTGGCTAAAATCGCATAACGTTGTAAATGACGAAGAGATTCGACAAATGATCAAAGACTGCGTCATTATTGAAGCATAAACCGATTCAAGAACAATATGGCAACGCTATTCCGTATTTACAACCTATATGACAATATAGTACTCACGTCAATTGAATATCTGCTGCGACTCTACATCAAATACCTAGCGCGGGGTGATAACTCACAACCAATGTTATGAAGAAACCCATGGACTCCTTTGCTATCGTGTCGCGCCTCCAACAAGTCGACGACGAAGGCTGAGTCGAGCTGAAGCACAGTATCGTGTCCGGTGTGCGAGGTGACTTGAGTTGACCTCTCCCAAGTCGATCGCCGACGCTCGATTATGTAGGTGCTTTTAAATCGGGAAGATTTCATAGTGATGAGGATTAAGGAGATCTTTGTAGATCTTCAGTTAATTCATTGTGCATTTTGCCCTCAACTACAGTGAACGACGTAGGGACTGGCGCACAGTGGTACAATCAAATATGAAGAACAAAGTATGCTGCGTGAAACGTGAGACCAGAAATTATAAAAAAATACGTACGGACATTAGTCGAAATATACTGCAGCCATGTATGGTCTGGACGAAATATATCCAATGCTCGGCGAATATAACGGACAAGGCGTGAATCAGTTGTGCGTCGGACGAAATATACCGGAAAAAATCTGAACTGAAAGGAAAAATGGTGTAGTTCGTAAACACACTTAGTTCTTTTGTTTTGAAGAGAATTAATAAAATATGTGTTTACACTGTTAACAATTACACCCGAAAAATAATTATAGCCAGTATTGCAGAATGCACGTTTTGTGTCTTACAGGTTTCGAACTTGTAACAAATTTGAAATTTCGCGGTGGTGTCATCACCAGGGAGAACAATCGTCCTTGTAGCGTGTCAAAGACATGACTACCTCAACTGATGCAAAAAAAAATTAATAAAAAAAATAAAAAATATTTTCTTATAAAAAAATTTCATTAATAAAAAAAATAAAATTTGAATATTGCAAATACCTAGCTCCAAAAGTACACGTTTGGTGGGCCCATGATGGTTCACAAATGTTCCGTACTCCGGTAATGTCCATGTCACATGATCCAAAATAATGCTACCGTTTCGAGGTTTTCAAAATCATATACTAGTATGTTGTGATCGTTCAAATGATTAGTTTGGCAATCGACAATGAATTGAGTCAATAACATAAATAACTATTAATAGTACATATCTTAGTCAATACTGCCTTGATGCATGAGCGATCACTATCCACGTTATGACTTGAAACTTCGTCTAGTGCCAAGTGAGAGTCAAGCTCAAAAAGTCCACCGAAGCGTGACGATGATGTGGATGGAGCGAAGGGTTCAGTTGTCAGTGGCACATAAGTCCAGGTTGGGAGATAGATATATATACCGTGTAGTGTATATAGGTTTAGATAGCCATATAGATTTGGACTCCTCTGTAAATTGATATAATCCTCTGTAAAATAATATAGTTGGATTATTACACTTGATTATTGTATGCTTATGGTAATCGACAAAATCCGTAACTGGATACTTGCCCGCCGCCACTGTCCAAATCTATACAGTATACCTCACACGGCATATATGTGTGTGTTTTCGAGATGTTGCTTCGAGTAATCTCACTCCAGTGAACACATACAATCGTGACTGGCCAATCAAGAGATGAATTAAACTGCGACACTTCCTGCCAACACGACGACACATGCGACAGCGGCCGAGAGCAGCGATGTGGCAGCCGCCGACTTGGACGTGGTCGTAGGCGCCGAGGTCCCAGCCTTGGGGGGCACAGTTCCGCCTAACACGTTTTAATGTCAGCACTTGATCTTCTAGTTACTACTACATGGACAACACGAGTACTTAAGTAGTTCGTACCTTGGCACACCAACGTGTCGTCCACACACGTCGACGACTTGGACGGGCACACGTCGTCCGAGTACTTTTGCACACACACCTTTCGAGATAGTAGGTGTTATTAGTATGGACATTTTAAACATGTGAGTTTTCTTGGACGTACCATCCAGCACGTGGTGCCGCCATTGGCGACTTCAGACGTCTTGATACATTTGTTGGCCAAGCACCGGTCGAAATCTTTCTTCATGTGCGCCACCGACGCATCCACATTGCAGTCGCGCATGCACATGGCCTTGGTGACGTTACCGGCGCTGTCAGCGGACGGCTCCTACATTCATCCTCATCAAACCACTGATCGTTTCAGAGCAAGTTGCCAAGTAACTGCAGCGTACGTACCCAGATGCCAATGGTGCAAGACGGGTCGGACGATTGCAATTGACGGTGGATCGGGCACGCAAACGTGGCCACGTCATTCTATCCACATCGCAAAATGTTATAAACTGAGTTTTGGACGTGGGCAGTACGTCTTGGCCGAGCAGGAACCGCTTGGTGCTGGCGGCGTATTCGCTGAATGTGGTGTTGGTGTTGGCCATGACAGCGTCCTCGGGAAGGAGCACCATGCGCCCGAAGAAGATACGGTTTACGGGGGTCGCCGATCGAGGCATGACCATCGCATGCAGCACGGCGGGAAGCCGATGGCCGAAGTCCCCCCACTCATTGAATGCTTGGCCCACCATGACCACGAGCTCGTCATCCTTTTGCACGGGGCGGAAGTCCGTGCCGTTGAGCGTCACCAACAGACCAGCGTTCGCGTCGGGGTTGTCTACGGGTTGGTTGGACGCAGCGTCGAAGAACTTGGGCGCTGACATGAGGATGAACAGGCCGTTGTCCGTATGTCGCTCCAACGAAAGCTCTAATGAGGGGGTCATGACGACGAGTCATGGGAAGAAGGAGGAATTTGCACCAGAGTCAGGAGACGACACGGCAGAGCTCGCATACGCGTGCAAGTGCTCCAAGTTCTTTCCCTTGGTCACGACCGTCTCGACAGCGTGGTTCTGAATGGACGTGGATGTGGCATCCAGGGCCCGTGCGAACGCGACGCCGGCCTTGTCGATTACCCTGTTGAACGCCTAGGGTAGTACACATGAGGAAAGCAGTACATAAGGGGTTTGTTTACCTTGAGGGCGGCGACGTAGTCGGGGCATGCATTCGTCAGCGACTCGGGGACCAAGTCCAAGTCGGCGTGGGTGCTCAACGTGCGACGCTGGGTGCCATCCACCAAGCGCTTGTGAATCACGTTTTCATGGGGAGCCGTCACGCACTCGGCGGCCGCTTGCATGTACGCAGTGCGAGTGGTGGAGTAGTCTGGGATGTTTTTCAATGCGACGAGACCGGTCGACTTCAACGCCGCCACGAGCGACGATGCTTCCGAGCCCACTTGCACGTCAAATGCAGGGATGTCATACGTAGGGTACGCGGCACGGGCAGTGGCAGTGGCGAAGAGGGCAAGGGTCGCAGGGACTTTCATGTGTCTCTGCTCTACTGGGAAGATTTCGAAGTGACTTTTTGGCATTGAGGGTTGCGCTAAGTACTTCTTACCCTATTCCCCCTCGCCACACCTTTATTTACGGTAATTCAACCAGAAGGCGTGACTTTCCCTATCTTGAATCTTGTATCCCATAGCTGTGTCATCCGTCCTTGTCGCTTGTTGCCACGTCGGATACGCGCACCCAAGGCGATTGGAAGCTCTCTCCAGCTGCGCCCCAGTACTGACGCGCGCCGACTTCATGATGGCTTGTCGTCCGTGTGATGCCACCAAGATTGTGACGGATCCAGCGTAGACGTGGACATTTCACTGCACCACAACCTTATGAGATTACTGTTTGAGAATGACAATTGCCCTGATAATTGCAGTTGGATGAGACAAGCTTGCAATTGTTGACACGTGATTTCAATAAGGGGTAGGTAGGTTCTTAAATAAGGCTTTTCAAAATCTCTTTAACCCTGCATACCACCTGGCCAATGGCCAATGGGATCACTTTGTACGGCAATGTTTAACCAGTCATATTGAGATAATCGAGACTCCACCAATCAGAGTTCACTTGGCAGAGATTTGATATGAATACTTCTCTGTTCCACGTTACTACCAAGTGATGATTATGTCCAATCAAATTCGCATATTTCAACATGGGCCAATCACATCAAAATGTCGACTGTAACATGGAAATGTACTTTTTTCTAATGTCGGCAGTAAGGTGGAACAGAGGAATAGTAAGTAGTATACACCATTTCTGATCAAGTTAATTTCAATTTGAAATTTGAAGTGGGAGTGTGATTCACTCCCCTGGAGAAAAGTATATATACAATAGTCTCAAGGTTATTCTTATGTACAGGATGTAAATCGATTATGTTCGTCCAAGAGGGTTAAAACTTTGGGATAGACACCCCCTGAAAACATTCCAAGCAATATTACCTACCATATGCGCAATGTTAGGATAAAAGCCAGCCAGCTTGCAACGCTGCTTTTGATAAGAGACATACTGCAATGCCTACTGTATAGTACTATAATAGTATTGCACAATTTACTGTAAGCGATGGATGCTATATACATACTACCTCCGTCCGAAAATGTTTGCTACAAACTCAATTATTGAAGTTCGACAAAGTTTGCTACAAGTGCACAGTACTTGAAAACTGTAAAAAGACAAACATCCACATACAATATAAAGGACATTTATTTACAAAGTACCAAAGAGCTCGTCGAGGTCAATTTCTACGTCGTCGTCATCGAAATAGTCGTCCGCATCGGGATTGCTTCGAACCACAAGCAGCTCGAGTTGGGAGCAAAATTCGCTCAGTTCAATCGTCAACGCTGTCTCTTGGGCAAGTTCGTCGATCTTTGAGTCGATGATTGCGGCCTGACAAGTGCTAGCAGCCGATGGAGGGTGGCATTGCGGTCCGTGTTCGTCAGATTCTTCCACGTATCCCGCGCATGACAGTTTGAAAGGGTTTGTCAGTGCATATCATCCGGATATATGGTATTCGTATTCGGATATCCGGATACGATGCAGAGCCCATGTTACATATATTGGATAAAGTATCGAGCTTTGCATGCATGATTGCTGGTTTGATTGGATGTTTTTTGGTGCGAAGATCTTCTATTGGTGATCCATGATTTCTCCTCTACAAATACATACCTTTTGAACATTATACTTCATCTATTTTCAAGTTCATCGACGATTTCTGCTGGTTGTGGCAAACATTTTCGGACGGAGGTAGTAAGTACTTTGGCTCTACTACAGTCGTATGTACGGACATCAAAAGCCACGATATTACGATATGTACGGATATCAAAAGCCTCGATATTTGGCAGGACAAGGTGGATTGATATTGATAAGATTGCCAACGTTCGACGAGTCAGCTTAACGTACATAGATGACCAATATATGGTGCTCGGACAGTTTAAAGTGTACTCAATTGGTCATTGCTTGAATCAGGACTCCTTTTCACAATAATTGAAATCGCGGTCCTGAGAGCAACGAAAAATACCACAAGGTTGATCATTTACGCTACGAGCGGTAGTCGGCGTTGATGGCCACATATTCGTGGGTGAGGTCTATCCCGAGGACTTTTGCGGTGGCGTTGCCGAGCCCCAAATCCACTTGAATTTCCACCATGTGGTCATGAGGGGGGTAGTCGCGGGAGGTGTGATCGACGCCGCCGCGCGTCGTCTCGGTCAGCTGCGCCTTCTTCATGTGCTGCACGAGCTCCTTCTCGACGTCCCTAGGCCCGAATCCCATGATCAGATATGTTCCGCATCGTATGTCCATGCTTGGTATTGCAAGTCGATTCGAAATTGGAGTGTTTGGGTGGTCAATGAGCAGAATCACCACATCGGCAGACAATCGATATATCGACCAATCAAAAACCACAACTCGAATCAAGTAGCCAATCAAACTCACTCTTGGACCAATTCAACATCGAATTAGTGTATGAATGAAATTAGTGTGATTCTGGACGATCTTTACATACAAAAGTCAGTACAAAGAAGAATCGATCGATAGATTTGGCAAAGAATCAGCACAAAAGTCAACCAAATTTTGGGTAAAACGACAATACTATATATACATACCCATTGAGCGTGAACTCGCCACACTCAAAAATGCGCAATCCCCCCATGCTGATGGTCATGGTTTCCGCCACGTGCTGCACGCCCTTGTAGTGCTTTCCCATGTATTTGCCCACCTAGTACAGTGTATATATATACATATCAACAACCCCAACCAAAACTTGGTCCTCTTCTTCCCAAGCATATGCCAACACACTGGAAACATACCGCCATGACGAGGCGGCCAACGTTGGGATCGTTCCCTGCCACGGCGCACTTGAGCAGCGGCGAGTTCACAATCGACTTGCCGACGCCTTTGGCCTGCACTTCGTCCGCGGCGCCCGTCACGACCACGCGCATCACATGATGGGCGCCCTCGCCGTTGCGCACAATGTCTTCGCACAGCCCCGCGCACACGTCGTACAAAGCGGCTCTGAATGCGTCCGTGTCGTCCACGTCAAATGGAATCTGATCCGACGACACGATCGCCAGCGTGTCGGACGTGCTCTCGTCCGTGTCGACGCTCATCGAGTTGTACGTTTGTTCGACGACTTCGGCCAGCAACTGCCGCAGCAACTCGCGCGGCACCGACAAGTCTATATACAGTCAATATATTGTCAATTCGATTCGAAACTGGAGCCCTCAGCATGTGAATCGAAGGCCTTAAGAGAATCGATTCAAGAACCGCCAGAGCCAATCAAATCACATCATGTCGAATTTCTGCCAATCCAAACGTTTAACCCCTCCGCATTGGACAAAACCATTTATATACTCATCGTTGTATAGTATTATAGTGTGTACAAGATTCAACAGGATCAAATATTGTGCTTTCGAGTGAAATTTCGTGTTGTGGTTTCTCGTTGGAAATTAAATCGATTTGATTGGCTACTTCAGATGAGCTCAAAATTATTAACCAATTAAAACCTTCTAAATGAAATTCAACCAATCAGATCGATTGTGGATCGGTTTGGTTGGCGCGATTCGATTGCACCCCCTCCCCAATTTTGTACAAGTATCAAATCGACAATAGATTCGAAAACTATATTTGGCGAAATGACTCTCAAGTCCAAATTTCGGTGAAATGCACAATATAGTCGATTCAAAAAATCAGAGTGGGGGGGGGTAGTCAATCGAATGCGCAGGAGAACCAACTGGGCAGACAATCGATATACGACCAATCAAAACCCACAACACTAATCAACTAGCCAATCAAATCATACCAAGAATGCAACATTGAATTCGTGTGGGAATGACTTTGGACGATTTTTGCATACAAACGTCAGTATTGTTCATTCGATTCGAAATTGGAGTGTTTGGGTGCTCAATCGAATGAGCAGAATCACCAAATCGGCAGAGAATTGAAAATCGACCAATCAAAAACCACAACTCGAATCAAGTAGCCAATCAAACTCACTCTTCGAATAATTCAACATCGAATTAGTGTATGATTGAAATTAGTGTGATACTGGACGATCTTTACAAAAGTCAGGACAAGGAATCGATCGACGGATTTGGCAAAGAATCAGCACCCAAAAGTCCAAATATTCAGCCAAATATTCGGTAAAAGGACAATAAATACCCAATATATACCCGTGAGGATGTACGATAGCATCGTGGCCATGTTGGGCTCGACCATGCCTGCACCCTTGGCGATGCCGACGATACGACCGCCGCACACGTCGGCGGATCGGATCTTGGGGTACAAATCTAGAAACGTTTCATGTGAAGGAATGGACAATCGTAGGTGACGACGTGGCACGCTGAAAAAATAGGTTGGATACCCGTGGTCATGATACCCGACGCAGCAGGCAAGATGGACGTGTCTTGCAGCGATTCCACGAGACTGGGCAGGGCGTTGATGATGGGCTCCACGGGCAGACGCCATCCGATCACGCCGGTACTGCTGGGCAGAACTTGGGATCCCCGTAAGTCCAAGTGCTGCGCGATGGCATCACAAACCTCTTGCGCGTCGCCGACGCCGCCGCCGTTCGCGCACACGTTGGAGATCTTGTTGTTGACGATGATGGCCCCGAGCGTGTCTTCTGCCAGCCGCTTGCGCCCGACCTTGATCGGCGCGCCAGGACACGCGTTTTGCGTGAAGACGGCACCAAAGAGAGACGTGGGTTTGTGAGGCTTGATCAACGTCAGAGTCATCTGCGCCGGCAGGTGCGGCGCCTCCTGCGGAACAAACTTGAACGTGGTGTTGCCGACGGAGAAGCCCCACGGCAGTCGGCTATGGTGCTCGTTCAGGTAGGTGTAGTACTCCGCGGCCGAATTGAACTCGAACGCAGGCGTCTTCTTCGCGCTGAAGTGGCGGCGCTGGACGGCGGCCCAACGAGCGACGCGCCACATACTCGACATGTGGACCCCACTATTTTGAGTGATTGGGAGAACACAGTGCCAAATCTTCAACACGTTTGTCCCAGAGGGACAATCACGTTGGTATAAAAACAGATCGTCAGGCCGCTTTTGGAGTTTATTTTGACTCGAATTGAGTGGGACAAATAGAATAAATACTACTTCCTCCATTCCGCAATACTGGAGACATAT
>NW_009798279.1:261496-272426 GCF_000520075.1 Aphanomyces astaci
CATATCACTCTCAAATGAATATCTGTGGCAAAATCCTCCAAAATCGAGCGAAATCTGGACCAAAGATAGCCAATGAAACGACAAGTACGAGGCTATTTTCAGATTTTTTTTATTGCTTCTTGGCGCTTCACAACCAAGGATTAATGGTCCCGACAAATGACAGCCAATCTTTAAATTTACGCAGCTCAGTCATTTCGCATCCAATCGAGCTCAAATCAAGGGACAAGTTGTCGACGTGTCACCATGCCACGACTAACCACGACCATCCCGACGACCAACGTTGGAGTTTGTACCACGACCTTCTAAGGAACAAGCGGTCGCCTGGCAAGGGGTAAGGTCTCCGAGCTCCTTCTGAAGTATGGCATCTCAAGGCAGACCCTCTCCAAAGTTTGGAAGCGGGGACAAGAAACTCGGTCCCAGGATGACCGAGCTGACGTGGCATTGAAGAGGAAGAGTCGTTCAGGGCGGCGGCCAAAGCGCACCACGGACGAGGTCGAGGCTGCCGTCAAGAGTATACCGCCGCATCTGCGCATAACGTTCGCTTCGTTGGCAGCATCCAGTGGCATCCCACCGTCAACGCTATGGCGCGTCCTTCAGACAAGAAAGCTTCAACGGCGGACCAGTCAACTCGAGCCGATGATGACGGACAAGCACAAGGCCGACCGCGTGGACTTCGTTAGGTCCTTTGTTCGCTCGACAGGCAATGGCCCAATGCGGTGGGACGACATGCACGACAGTGTGCACATCGATGAAAAGTGGTTTTACCTCATGCTGGTGAACCGCCGGTACTACCTATGGCATGACGAAGCCGTACCGATCCGCAAGTTTTCCTCAAAGCGCCACATCATCAAGGTCGTGTTTTTGACAGCCGTGGCCAGGCCGCGCTACAACTACAACTCGCGAACGATGTGGGACGGCAAAATCGGCATATGGCCCTTCGTGTCGGTAGTGCCAGCGCAAAGGAAGAACAAGAACCGCGACCGAGGAACGTCCGTGACGACTCCGGTGACTGTTACCAAGCCGGTATACCGGGAGTATCTGCTAAAGCATGTGATCCCGACGATCAAGGAGGTTTGGCCAGGTCGACGCAGTGAACCAATCTACATCCAACAAGACAATGCGCGACCGCATGTTGAAGTCGACGACGCTGACGTGACGATGGCGGGTTGTTCGGACGGCGGGGCTCATTGCCGGCACAGCCGGCAATGAGCCCCGACTTCAACGTTTTGGACCTTGGGTTCTTCGACTCGATCCAGGCCTTGCAGCACCGTGAAGTTGTTACCAGTATTGACGACCTAGTTGCTGCCGTGCACAGCGCTTTTGACGACCTCGATTGGCGACAAGACATTTTTGACCCTTCAGAAGGTTATGGGTGAGTCATTGAAGATGGGCGGCGACAACTCGTTCAAATTGCCGCACTCGCACAAGGACAAGACTGCAAGGCTTGGTCGAGTTGCCCCTGTCTTGTGTGATCCAGACGTGGTCAAAGTTATCCGAGGCGATGAATACCCGGAAGGATTTCGAACGTAGGGCAGATAACCTATCTAGTGTGTTGTCCGCTTGTGATATTGAGGGAGTGATCAATACGTCCAATATTGATCACCTCTGCACAATTGTCGAGTCCATGACGACCTGACTTGCAGCATATCATGTTTGCTCTTGTCGTAAAGTCAAGTTTATGAATAAAAATACAGTTTTCCTTCATGCCGAGTATACAAACAATAAGATAAAAATATGGCCAAAACCAATGTCTCCAGTATTGCGGAATGGAGGAAGTACTATGTACTATGTAGTACTGCTCTGGTCCATAATGATCGTTAAAGTATTTTCACTTGATTAAAGTATACTTCAGAGCCAAAAGTAACTTGGTTTTTGTATTGAACCATAACAATACATAATAAACAATTGAAATTTAATTGATTGGCAAATGCCCACCTTGCCATCGAACTCTTAACGTAGGTGCGGGTCATACCGGGGGCGAGCAACGGCAGCCAAAAACATTACCTTCTTATTGAAACGTTTGGACTTGGCAGCTCGAAGTGCAAGCTCTTCATTTTCGTAGACGTAGAATTTTCTCCTGACCTGAGTCAAAAAGAACTACTTCTCGTCGATATGTACTTGATTATACGTATTGTCGAAGAAGTGACTTCCCTTTGACCCAGGTAAGAGAAATTTCATTGTAAACCGCAGTCGCTCCGTGTTGTTGGTGTCGGTGCTTGATGTGGCGCCTTGAACTTCTTGGTCACTCCCATATGTCGCATGATGGTGGTCTTGGATGTGCCACTGTGGCTGGCGAGGGAGCGCAACGTTTGGCGGTCTTCTTGTGGCGCGGCCTTGATCGTCACTTCGATTTCTTCATGAGTCCTCACAGGTTTGGATCCAGAATTCCCTAACATAGTAATCCTGTAAAAACATATTCAACGCAAAATGCATATATTTTGGTCCCAATATGGATTTCGAAAAGTCATACCATGAATTTTGGCAGCGATGTCAGCCACCGGAGCGCCATGGAGGAGCGAGAGCCGTCCACGTGACCAGAGACGAGATATAGTCACACGGTGGCACTGAAAGTGTCGGGCAACATCCGACACTGCACCGTATGGAAGCTAGTTGTCGTGAAAGCGAGAAAGAAGCATCTCGTAAGCGGCGCGGCGCTCGTCATCCGAGAGATTTCGTTGGTGGCTTGCAATGCCCACGTCCGTTGGTGAACGCGCGGCAGTGGGTGATGGCATAGATTAACACAGGAATAACACAAGGTTAAGCAGACAGGGTGTCAAATTGAGTAGTACTAGTAGTACTAGTAATGACTATCTGGCGCAAGAATTGGATGGCTCGAGCACTCGTTGGAACTTTTCCCACCTCATAAGGCCCTGGTCGGGGAATAATTTTGTCCATGTTTCCGTCCATTCATATATATCCGGTTAAAAAATATTCTGATGCACAAGCAACCTTGTGGTCGGTAAAGGAAATCAGTTTTGTCCCTGCCCCCATCAGGATTAATCCAACTCGTGCCGCCGTTGTTGCAACTGCATGCACCATTTCCGCCGTGTGCATCGGGTTAGCCACCGTCCTCCATAGACGTTCGTGTGACAAGTTTAATATACTCACCGTTACAAAAGTCGACTTTGACTCTATGCTCGGACACCCTCAGTACGAAATATGGTTCAAGGCCAATCTGCGATGCAGCCAAGCTACGTTCGGTCGGCTCGTCGATTGGCTACGCCACGAACTACCTGAACGCTACCGTCGGCTTTCCTATCACTCGTTCGAAAAGAAGGTGGCTGTTGTGTTGTACTTTCTCGGCTCCGACGGAGGATACCGTGAAACGGTCGCTGCGTTTGGAATGTCCAAGTCGTGGTGCGTTAATGTTGTGAGCGTGTTGGTGGGAGTCTTGTCGTCAAGCGCAGCAACGTGGATCAGTCTACCAAGAAACTCCGCGGAGTGGAACGACGTTGAGTAGGTATTTTTTGTTTGGCAAAAAATACCTGGTGTGGTTGGCGCTGTCGACGGCACCCTCGTCAAAATACAACGCCCCAAGGACTACGACGAGTTTTACAATCGCAACGGCGACCCATCCCTCAACATCCAGGCAGTGGTTGACGCCAAGACCCGTTTTATGTCGGTCGACATTCGCCCAGGCTCGTACTCTGACAAAAAAATCTGGAAAACATCATCGTTCGGCCATTCCATTAGTTGGAAAATACCCAAGGGTTGTTTCCTCCTTGGTGATGCCGGTTACACCTTGCTGCCATGGCTTATCACACCATTCATGCCTCACGAGGAGCACGGTAATTTATCTAAATTACAAAAGAATTTCAATTACAAACATTCCAGCACTCGAATGTCGGTTGAATGTGCATTTGGACGACTCAAGGAAAGATTTCGAGTTTCGAAGACGGTGATGAACGAAAAGTCGCTCGATCAAACCACAATCGTCGTGACTGCGTGCTTTGTGCTCCATAGCATGTTCTTGTATTACAACGATGGTTTGTTTGCCATTCCAAATCGCCGTCGCGACCGCAACGATCAAGTTCAGCCGTTTGATCAGTCGGAGTCGGAAACAAACCCATTCCTCCGCAAGACAGCTTTGACGAAGCGCACTGCCATTGCACGAATTTTATATTAAGTGTAATAATTGAGTGAACAATATTAACGATTTTGCGTAATATACCTTAATCTTTTTTTTGCGCTAAGAGCTGCGTCATGGTATCGGACTGGGCCTTAATTGCAGTAAGAACATCGTACAGTGTAGCACCAGGCGTTGCTTGGGGTTGAACACCAGACATCGATGACCCCAAAAACATCAATCCCTCCTTGATGGAATTAAATCCAGCTTCCAATGACGCTGCTGCGTCTTTGGGCTTCTTTTCCACATTGTTTTTCTTTTGCTTCTTCTTTTGTGGCTCTTCAGTTTTGATTTCAACGTCATCCTCCTCGTCTACATTTATATAATAGCTCATTAATATATAGTAGTACGTAATATATATATTATTTATACCATCCAATACGACCACGTTGTCATCCTCGATACAATCATCCGTGCTCATGAGGGATTCCCTTTTGTTCCCCACCTTGGTACCCCAGTACTCCAGCATGATGTCATAGTGCATTGGAAGTTGAGCCTTGGACAAGTTCCCCGTTGGACTGGGCAAACTTGGCTTTGACACGGACCATTCTGTTTTCATCTTGGCAAACTATTTGAATACAAGTCAATCAGTGGGTGACTGCCAAATATCTCGCAACGTCGATGGGTCGCAATCGAGGCACTCCACGACTTGGCTCGACCTGCCTTTGTTACCCGGTGAGATTGCGAGAAAATTTGTGCACGATGCCAAAGCCTTTGAAGATGTCAAATTTTACAGTGTCGATGCGAGAGGGTTCGCTCGCAAATGCAATGTTTGCGATGACGATTTTTCGTCTTCACAAAATACGAGCGTGGTTCTATTTCAAAAATGTCTCGGATTCAACCGGAAGAAAATTTGTTTTGCGAGATATTTGGCAGTCATCCAGTTTTGAAATGCCTATACGAGAAATACACGCACCTTGTCTTGCACCTGCTTTGCGACGAATTCACGTTGCATTTCGACGCTGAGCTCTGCCGCCAGCATCACGTACGCCACGCGCTTACCACTGTTGTTCTTCGAGTCGAATCTGGACGCCAGACGGGAATTGTACCGGAGCGAGAACTAGGTGGCGACGCTTCGGTCGCACCAGAGCATCCCCATTGGCACTTGCTTCTTCGCCCGCTTTGCCGGCTTGTCTTGACGAACGTCGTAGTCTAATGTGATTCATGATATGTTGTGAGTTAAGGTGCTGTTTCATATAGAATATGTCGTGCTTGTACCATCATAGTCTGCATTTCCAGCATCGACTTTCTTTGCGTCCTCGTCCATTAGGGTGCTCCCTCCAACTTGAAAAGCTTCTGACTGATGGTGTGAAACATGAACGAGCGTGAACGACTCGTCTCCGCTTCTCAAGCCAAGTTGAGCATGAACAACATCCGGTTACCGGATAATTCTATCCAATCAAAACTAATTTGTCCATGTTTGCAAGGCATAGACATGGACGAAAACTTTCCCCGACCAGGGCCTAACTTTGATCCAAAAGGTGGTTTTGGACTCATAATGCGTCCAATCAAAGTTGATATCCTGTGCTTTCTAACGCACCAATCAGAAGTGATATTCGAGGTATTTTAGATAAATTCCGCCAATAATACATAATACGACACTGTAACGATCATTGTGGATCATAGTAGTACTACTCTGTTCCGCGAAGAGTCCCATTTTTTATCTTGATTAAAGTATACTTTGCTGTGAAAATAATCTTGAAGTTTGTATTGAACTCCCAGATTACATGATGCGTCACAAAAATATAATGACAATTTTATTAAAATTACTCAACTACTGGTTCTTGGGAATTCGAGGTGCTCAGGAAGGCTTCAGTGAATTGCAGGGTCACAATTAACATTGAACAATGACAGGTCCGTTATGGACGCATCTTTCCTCATGTGGGGAAGCTTATAGTCATTCTGTCCCATGTTTTGAAGAGACTTTTCCAAAGTAATGAAGGATTTAGACAACGTGTCAAGAGGCAGGTCATGAAATGAACTCTCTACAGCATCAACAAGGTTCGAGTAACCTTTTGACTTTGTAGGCTTTGGATCGAGTTAAAACATCCTAAATCAAGGACATTCAAGTCAGGGCTGTTTGCAGGCTGGTTGGCAGCTTCAATACCCTCAACACCATATTGTAGCAGAAGCTGCGAAGTCACACAGGTAGGTATGTGGACTTGCATTGTCTTGCTGCAAGTCTATTATTTTACTCTGATCCCCCAACGGGAATTTAGATTTCATCGCCGGCACAACTTTCGTAAATATCATGTCGCGATAACCATCAGCAGTAACCGTCTGAGGTACAGTTACAACCGTGCCTTTTGGACGATTTTTGCTACCCCGTTTCGCCGGGACTCTTTCAATGAAAGGCCAAAGGCCCAACTTCCCATCATACATAGATTTTTTGTGAAAATCATATCTTGGCCGCGTCACCGCAGCCAAAAACATAACCATCGTGATAAATCGTTTGGACTTCAATTTTCTTATGGAGAGGACTTCATCTTCATATGCATAATATCTCTTCTTTACAGTCCTTAAAAAATAACACTTTTCATCAACATGCACAAAGTCGTGCATATTGGAAAAAATGATTTTTTTCGACGACTGCAAAAGAAAAGACATTGCATGCTTCACGCGGCTTCTTTCGTTGTCTTCGGTGAGAAACGGCTTCGGGTAGCTTGACTTGCACTTTAGTTGGTCTTCTTCCGCCATGGGTCGAACGAGGGTGGCCTTCGGGGTCCCGAAGTGCTCGGCCACAGAACGCAACGTCTGACGGGCCACCTATGGTACTGCCTTGACGGCGGCCCTAATGTCGCTCGAGGTGCGTTGCACTTTCGGGCCCGAATTCGTACATGAAATTAATGTATTCGCTTCAACTATCTTTCGGGATCGCGAAACACTAGCGAAACATCGTATCCGGAAGATTCTCGACCAATTAAAATGACTCATTTCATTAAATACACTCATGTCCAAAAAGCGATGTGCGGAAGCTGCAAGCCTCGTCGAATGGGATGCAGGCGACCACATAATGCAGCTCCGCGTGGTAGGATGAACCAGGTTACAATACAGTACTATGCTCGTGCATTTTCAACGATGGCTTATCGACAATAACCCCGATTTGGTTGAAAGCAACAGCATTTGTCTGACCATTCCACCAGGCGTTTGCAAAGAATTCCTCACGTTCGTATCGACGAAACGCGACGCACAAGGCAATGAGCTAGTGCCACAACGCCACAACTCGTATTCCACAATCAACGGGTACAAGAGCGTAATAAAGTTTCTTGACTCGGAAAGAAAGTGTGATGCTTCGGTTGAGTTAGAGTTGACGTTGAAACGTAAGCATTATACCTACACTGTAGTGTATAACTAAACCCCTATGTAGAATTTGCGAACGGGTACAAGCGACACGTAGCTCAGCTGAAGGAAGATGGCGAAATGCCCGTGAGTGAGGGAAAATGCCCCATGCCAAAAGAGGGTAGCAGTTATTTCAGTTGTTCTTACGCTAAGCAACAGTATCAATATATATTTGTGAAACTAGGTTACATGTTTCTGGCCATGGCGGGTGCTTCGAACGGCACGAACTGCGCTCATTATGCTTGCGTGCATTGCTTCCTTCTGTTACCTTATTGCACCTGCAGCTTTGGTTTCCTCCATTAGATTCGATCACATTTCGTGGGAAGGTTACAGTTCATAGATATATTTTGATATTCGTTTATCGCATTAATCTTCAAAAATAGGAGATGCTTTGATTGTCAAGTTCGGCAGAATGAAAAATGACCAAGACGGGTCGTCGTGCTTACCCAAGCATGTATACGCAAACCCGAAGGAACCATCCATACGCGCAGTGCTGAGGTACATAAACATACAAGTAGTAATATATACAAATATTATATATATGTAGTAATATATATAATATTTGTAGCTTTGCGGTGCTTGTGTTTTCCAAAGGATCCCAGCGCGATTTGAAGTCAACACTCATTTTTGGGCAAAACGCGAAGGAACTCTTTTCCGCATGGGTCCAGCGTACATGTGAGAACGAGCGCGACCATTTTGCCCATTGGGTTTGTCCGTTGATGACGTGGGAACGCATTTCTTTCGTAAGGGGTTTTCGACCGCGCTCTCCAACACTCCTGGTGAACCTAAAGCAGTTTCAGTGTGGTTACGGGCTGGGTGGAGCCTGGGCAGCGTTCAGAAACGATACATTTTTGATGGTGCTGAAGGTAACCAACATGTTGGACGAGCAGCAGCGGGTAATATATTTTTCGTGGTGTGATGTTAGTCTATTTAATTTCACATTATGACATGCATTCATTAGGTTTGGATATGAACAGCAAGGATTTCGGGGTGTTACCCCCACACTTTGTTGGTTCGATTCTATCCAAAAAGAATGGGAATCTATTTTGCCTGGCTTTCAGTCACTCTACCCATCGACGTTTCGTTGTGTGCTTCCATTCCTCCTCGTGTCCGTCGTCCACCACCAGGAATGGCTTCGATCTACGCTCCATACGTCCCACCCATTGTTTCTGTCGCTTTTGTGGACGTCCGGTGTGGTCCAGCAACTCACACCACGGGTACAGCTTGGGTCGATGTCCAATCGTGAGTCGTCGTTGTTTGCTTCTGGTGTACCTCCTCATGTCACACTGGCACACCGATTGAGTCAAGTCGAGAGTGGACTGGCTGCTCTAACGTCCACAGTTGATGCTGGGTTAAAGTCCCTACCTGATCAACTTTGCTCCAGTGTCGTTGCAGCGATGTCAACTGCACCTGCTGTCTGTGTTTCCTGGTCTGGCATTGATGAAAGAATCACTCAGCGCACCGAGTTGTTATTTTCCAAATTGAATTCTCGCCTAATTACTACCAATACTGTCCCTACAACAGCCTTGGGCCAAGGCGAACTGCACAATAGTGAAGTGGACCGTGAAACACACACGTGTTTGCAGTGGACATGGAATGGAAAAATCCACGCCGTCCCACAAGGGTTTGAGGTCCCAACATGCAAAGTCATAGATTTGTGGAAGCTGTGGTGGCTTGGGACTCCCACGGAAAAATCGGCCCACTTCAGCGGTTAAACACCTGGGACATTTCCAGGGCGGGTGCTGGGAACCTCTCCAAAGCGCGTCATGTTATCAACACCATTGTGTCCTTCTCAAGCCTGAGCCAAGCCTGAGTGGTAGCGACATGGAGCGCTTGCCGCCGTCCAAACTCCACAAACAATTTGGCCCATGTTTCTTACGTGCCTCACAGTGGACATACGGTGAAATGACATCGGAGGAGTCGCGGCGTAGGAACGTTGATGACATTAGTTACATCACGTTTTATAGTGCAATGGTTTTGACTACGCAGCCTTCTGCCATCAAAAGTAGGCAAAAGGCTGCGTAGTCAAAACCATTAAATGACAATTTATATTGATGTCAACCTTATTGTCAATCAATAGATCGAACCACTACAAAACGCGATACCGTGGCTTTGAACATACATCAGCAAAGAGCACATTTGCTGAAAAACTATGCACTAATTGGTTTGAAAAGAAATATTACCTATTATGTACCGGGGGAGCGTATGGCACACGGTGCTCTTGCGGTGCGTGCGTTCAAATCGATGGACACACGTGCCGAATCTATACAGACCCACACGGCTTGTGTTGAGCACGCTGGGCTCGCACAGGTTGTGCTTTTATGCACAGACACACACAAAGGTCTTCTGGCAGTGCATACACAATGCTCGATTGTGCATTAGTTATCTATTGTATACCGCTTACGCTTTGGGCGCAGTCTCCTTGTGTTCATCATATCCTTCTATTAATACTACGTACTGTACTGTAGTAGTAACGTTATTTATACTACGTATTCGTTGAATAGACCACTCAATTCCAGTGTCAGTACTACGTTGTACTATTAGTAGTACTAATACTAGGGAGCGCTACTGCATACTGTAGTACAGTAGTATGTACTTCAAGTACTATGTAGTACTACTAATACTAGTAAGTACTGCTAGTATTAATAGTACTGTATTACATTCCTGGAAATACTACTGCTAGGTACAGTAGACTATTAATAGTACTACCGGTAGTCGTATCCCACTTCAATTCGTACATCCGCATACAGTACATGATACTACTCCGTTCCTAGTATTACATACTGTATACACTACTAGTATACAGTTAAATATTGTGCTCCTACTACTCGTACTAACTAACTCCTTTGAACCCCCCTAGGTTAACGTTAACTGTAGATCATTGTATTCCGTTCAGTATCGTACAGTACATAGTGTCACCTACATGTACTAGTACGTACTTGTAGTATCGATGTACGTTGTAATGTACGTACTGGAATATGTATGTACTGTATTTTCTGTACAAATAAGATAATACAGTCAAATTAGACTTATATTGTGTTTATGTTGCTTGTACTATGCTTACTAAGCTATAGTCATAAATAGTGCATTGAATATCTTGAGAAAGCTTATTATGACGCACTTTGACGGTTACTATTTTTACTTGATTAAACTATGCTATGTGCACAGATTGTATACCGCTTACGCTTTGGGCGCAGTCTCCCTGTGAATCGTCCAATTACTCCGTGATTCGTAGTGCGCACTACTTTTGTAGTATCGTCAAATCCCTCTATTGATTTTGTATGGAAGAGTAGTCCTGTTTTGAATATTACTTCACTGTCAATTGATTAGAGTATACTTCCTCCGATTGGAAATGAAGGTAGTACAATAAACAGTACTGAACGTATACTATGTAACGTTAGGGCCTGTTCCAAGTAGGTATTTTTTTTATCAAATGAAAAAGTGGTTCCAAGTACAGTTTCCTAC
>NW_009798279.1:294761-298101 GCF_000520075.1 Aphanomyces astaci
AACGCAGAGAGACTGCGAACATCGAAATCATCGCCGTGATCGCCCGAAATCTTCACCCTAACGCAGAGGAAACTGCGAACAACAACAACTTGATCGCCCA
Source organism: Aphanomyces astaci (assembly GCF_000520075.1). Lineage (NCBI taxonomy): Eukaryota > Oomycota > Saprolegniomycetes > Saprolegniales > Verrucalvaceae > Aphanomyces > Aphanomyces astaci. The sequence goes on from NW_009798279.1 coordinate 294,862, forward strand.
AAAACTCTACCCCTACACAGAGGAGACTGCGAATAAACACGTCAACAGCAAGGATTTACAGATTCATATGTACAGTAGCTCAGGACGACACACAGTGCACCTTCACTCGGGCATCTTGGACGCAAAAGGGGACCACGACTCTGACCTAGTCACGCATGAGCAACCCACCCATACCTGTCACGAAGAGTACATACATCATGACAAACTACCCCATGAAGGCACTCTTTGTGTGCTACTACGACGTGGTTACCTCCACGTTCACACGCGTCCGGTAGACCAGACCAAGTCGCTGCTGGAAATGGCAAAGGACAGCCTCACAAAAACAATTTTAGACACGTGTATAAATTGTGAGGGTGTTTCGCAATTGTTTCGCGACATGCCAAATAATGGTAAACAGTTAGATATGTTGCTTTTGCGCAAATTGTTTATCCGGAAGATTCTATTCGTTTCACAACACACAGTACCCTCCCGACCAGGCACTATACGCAACAGATAGACCTGTCATCACCAAACGACCCCGGCGCTGGCGATGACATCATAGCGATACGCATTGTACCCTCCACCCGACCGCAGTACAGCACCATCCTTGAGTGGTATGCAAGGTGGCTCCTTTAAAACGCACCTGAGTTCGTGGACAAAGGGAGGACCATCCTGCCTATGACAAAAGAAGTGTATCAGACCTTCATGGCATACATTTCAGGCAAACGCGACTCCAAAGGCGTCGAAGTGGTACCTCGCAGGCTCAACTCGTACTCAACAATCAACGGGTTTTCAAATGCTGTAAAGCACTTGTATAAAGAGCAAGGGCGAAGTCCTGAGGACGAGGTGCTCGCCATGATTCATGGTACTTACAGAGAATTCAGTCGTGTTTAACTGTGCTAGTAGACTTTGGAAATGGGTACTGTATATGCGCCAAATTGCGTCGTTGAAGATCATCATATCGCAGAAGGAAAGGCCCCTCTAACGATTGAAGGTATGTTACTAGTTTACTATGTAGTAATTAATTTCATTATTAAGCAAGTTATATAATATCAATTAATAATAGTTGAAAATTTCTCTTGCATGAGAAATATAATGTACTGTATAGTCTGGCAATTATGAGTTTTACTCGGGGTATGCGTCGAGACACTGGTCCGGTGATGCTCTTTGGACCAAACGCCAAGGACCAATTTTTCCAAATGGCTGAGTACGACGTGTTTACGTGTTCTGCCTCACACGATACCATTTTGGCGATGGGGCTCAATGTGTTGATGATTGGAAAAGGCGTCGCAACAGCGTTGACTAACACCCCTGGGGGTCCCCAAGCAGTGTCAGAGTGGTTTGGAGCGGGTCGGAATCTGGGACCAGTGCAAATATTTACATGTAAATATTACCAGTAATATATAAATGATACTGTAAATTAACGACGCAGGGTTCGCATCCCTGCCCCTACACTTCCATAGCCGTCAATATCCACCAACATTTCGCACCACAATGCCATACCTGTTAGCCTCCTTATCGCATCGCTGAATGTGGATACGCGACAACCTCCACCCGCACCCACTATTTATGTCAGCGTTATGGTCGTCTGGACTACTCGATGGGCTATCGGTCAAAGTTTTGGGAGGGGTCATGCAAAATCCCACATCGAATATGCTAGCCACTGGGATCCTCCGGCACGTGGCGCTCTTTCAGCGAATGCACGCGCTTGAAAACAAATCAAAACAGAGGGGGTCAACCTGCAAGATATAATGGACCAGCTACCAGCTATTGTTCGTCGTGGTTTAGTCCCACGGTGGTATGTGTGGCATGGCCCAATTACCTTTGCACTAAGGACCTCGCTGAGCTGTGCGAATCTATTGTTCGTGGTATACAACAACACACAACAGAAACCCCGAAACCCCGCAAGCCACCAACGCAGTTGTGCTCAACCCCGGCTTTCCGGTGTTGTTTCGGTTTCCGAAGTGTAAAATGTCCGATTTGTGGATGTTATGGTGGTAAGGGATTCCCTCCGACAGCATTCCCCCGTTGCGATTTGTCAATTCGCGAGACCTGGCAGTACAAAGTGATGTCCCCAACTACCTCAAGGCGAAGCGCATCATGAAATATACTTGCATCGCAATCGAACAAGTCGGAATATATCATTTCGAAACTCGACAATGTGCCATCTTCGATCGTGCTACAAGGCACTGTCCGCCGCTTGCGATGGGCCGATGACAAACGAGGATTGGGCGGCACGTCGTATGGATGAGAAGAGCTACCTCACATTCTACAGGCGTTTGACAGGATCATCTCAATTAAACAGTAAATAGATTTGAAATATAATTACATGTTTGGTGCTTTGGCATTGCTCATGGTGCATTGCGATGACATTATGTTGGGTTTTGTATCTATATGCAGTACACGCCATGACGAAGTTAGATCAAAGTATATTCAAAGAAATTACCTCCTAATGTACGAAGCACAGAACGCAGTCGGTACAAGTGTAGATGATGCCCTGTGGACATTTTAAATGTGCTGGGTGTGTTTAAAATATATTTGTATTTTGGGCAATATTGACAAAAATACTTTAAGTTTATTGACCATATTTATGTCGAATTCCTAGGACAAGTCCTTTGAAGTACTTCTTTCCTTTCGCTCCAGACTCAAAATACCAACTGCGCCAGAGGTATTCGTCTAAAAACGCAGGAATGCGCTATTTGCGAACACCACGCATAGCCTTAATGTACTGCTTTTTACGCACCTCCCAAACGCCTTCAATTTGCTGGGTGTGGGCGCCATTTCTTGGGTTCACGAAGTTTTCGGAATGGTTAACCCACGAGTTGGTGTAACGCATTCCGGCGAGCAAGTCGTTGTTAGCCAATGTGTGCTGCTGGTTGGTTGAAACGTCCGATCCGAACTTGTCGGTGATGATGTGGGTCCCAGGACGAATGTGCTTTTTGATCAGCGCCATCAGGGTCGGCTTGGTCCGATCGCCGAACGTCACGACACCAAACCACTGCTTCGTGGTTCGGTCTACCCCGCCAAAAAGCCAGTAGTCTTCGTGGCGGGTGCCGCGGTTGTACTTCGTTTTTTTCTTCATCCAGGTTTCGTCAATTTCAACGACACGGCCGCGCCACCAATCTAACAAATAGTTTTAGATAATTCACATATATATAATATATATATACATATACTATTAAATAATTCACATATATATACTTATACTATTAGTTATAATATATATATATATACATATACTATTAAATAATTCACATTTAT